>NC_133488.1:162711-173577 GCF_025370935.1 Choristoneura fumiferana | reverse complement strand
GTAACGAGCATGTGTAACAGTGCCTTTAGACATACCTAATATTTTATGAACAGTGATTCGTGTAAGCTCTTTTCTATCAAACAAAAGGTAATAAAAAGCATACAAAGTTTACAACCCTAATTATCATCATCATCATCACTCAATTTCTGTGGTAAGACTTTTGGTAGAGAATAAGTAATCAAAGCTGCTAATATCAATTATCAATAAGTTGCTAACCATGAAAAGAGTTGACGAAGAGTTTATCTAGGCTTCTGCATCTGGATTCTCAGTTCGTATATATAATACTAGCTTTACTCCCGCGGCTCGCTCCCGTTGAAGAAAAAATCTATTCTGTGTGTAGGTATTCGAATTCAAAAAAAAAACTTCTTGCACCTCTGCGATCCTCAAGGAGTATTCCATAATTCCAAACGTATGCGAAGGATCTCATGCATTTTTAGGCCATGTTTTGCCTTTATAGGTATAAATAAATACTTACGAAATACACATAACAGCAAAAGTTCACCCACTCGCCGATAACTGGTATCAAATTGCGGTAAAAGATTATCCCGTGCTAAATTTGTACCTACATCTCTATAAATTGATTTTGTTAGGATAATCATAACCGATGTTTTGGCACAACATCAGAAGACTACGAGCAGTTCCAAAATCATCTACACTCCTTTGTTACCTTCGAGTCGAAAACAGTTGTCAATTCGTATCATATAACTACCTATTGTAAGTATTATCTGCTAGGATTTTTTCCGATCCAGCAGGCTTGTAGTCGTGCGTACTGGATTATTGGCAGTGCTTCCTTTGGAGTTCGTGCGATGGAACTACTGCGTTTTTTGCATTATTTCCTTACAAGACTAGAAGGAAAAACTGCGTTTATTTTTTTGCCTTTGTTCCTTTCGCAGTAGCATCTTCAGTTCTTGCAAAGGTACAAAGGCGGAAAAATAACGCAGTTCTTTTTCAAGGTCTTGTGAAGAACTAGAACTACCGGCAATAGTCCGTCGTATTTGCAACTACGGGCACGTTCAGTTTAGCTGACACGTCATCATCGAGACAGATGTTTGCATCAAACCTAATCGAAGCAGTCAAGCTCATAGGTAGCTGAACAGTTTGTACTTTGTCACAGCAAGCTAAAGTGCTAAAATGAGCATTTCTAAAAAAGTTTGTACATTTGATTTGCGACTCCGATTTGGGAAAAATTTGCATACAAACCAATTGAGACATTTTGAAGACTATGTTATTACGACTCAGTATCGTTCACTCTATATACCTGCAATTTTTTATCACAAATAGGAGTCGCAATCAAATGTACAAACTTATTAGAAATGCTCAAATAGTTTTTTCACACCTCTCCTTCAGAAAAGTAACTTTCTCCCTACAGAGAGGGAGCAAAAGTGCAATTTTTCTGTTCAAGGGCTTCTTAAGTGTTATATGCAAATACAATTTTTTTAAGTTGATAATTGGAAAGCCGCGTCATTTTCTATACAAATTGCTCCCTTGTGTCACAAATAACTATTGGTCACAAGGGAGCAAAATGGTGTATTTACGGTGAGGGCGTACATTGAATCCAGAATGTAGCGAAAGGATTCTAAAGTAGAATCCTGAGTGTAATGAGGGATTCAAGTGTAAACGCACAAGATGAAAATAATTTGCTCCGAGTCGCTCATACAACTTTCACACCGAGCATTAAGAAAACGAAAAAAAGTAAATTCTAAATATTATTAAAGAACAACCAGCATAGAAAATGGCGTGGCTTTACAATTATCAACTCAAAAAATTGCATTTGCAATAAAATACTGAAAAGCCTTGAACAGAAAAGTTCCACTTTGCTCCCTCTCTCAGGAGGAAAAGTTACTTTTCTGAAGGAGAGGTGTGAAAATAACTAACATGTCCTCAAATACTAGCAGTAAAGGAATGTATTTACTTTGCTACTTTTTTGAGCGCTCTTGCCTGTAGGATCTACGGCTAACTAGTCTGGTTGACCGGGCAGTGGGTATAATTAATTTGTAATTTTCCCGCTGGTACAGTAACTCATATCCCAAAATCATGCCAAATATTATGCATTATAAATCAAGTAACTATTTTGGAAACAATATATTTTTAGTCACGAGTAATATTTACCTCGACGTTTCGGCAACATTTACAGTGGCCGTGGTCACGGGTAGACTGAAGTGTGGGTGACAAATAAAATGACCAAGTGCGGGTAGTTCGAAGGACTCGCTCTGCTAGCAGACCCCACACTTCAGTCTACTCGTGACCACGGCCACTGTAATGTTACCGAAACATCAAGGTAAATATTACTCGTGTGTGTTAGCGTGATAAGTCCTGTGCGTGGTACTTTTGATTAATTCCAGTTTCTTTTAATTATTTTGTGCTCTATTCCTCTCATCTGTTGGGAGTTAATCGTGACTTCAATAAAAAAGCGTAATTTTGCGAAACACTAGACTTTTAATGTGTCATTACACAGCAGATATCGAAGTAGAAGTGAAAGGCAAATTTTGACAACTTAAAGACAATCTTAATTCTAGTTATACTACGGTGGATATGTGACTTATTGCTAGTGGTTTAATTTAGGAGTTAAGTGAACTCCTCTTCAATCTTCAACATGCCCCCGGGCGTTGAAAGCCAGGCTTTCAACAAACATCTTTCTCTTCAGGAAGTGGGCAGATCCTTGAAAATGCTCTTCGGACTACTCCATTAGCCGTTTTCACGTCGGCTACCCTGTTGACGCCGTCTGGCCCGGGGTGAACAGAAATGATACGTCCCAGTTTCCACTTTAGCGGAGGAAGATTGTCCTCCTTTAGAAGAACAAGGGAATTCAGCTTCAAGGAGTGTCCACTGGATCGCCATTTCGTACGTTGCTGAAGCTCAGAAACGTATTCTTTGCTCCAGCGAGTCCAAAAATGTTGGCGAAGTTGCTCGATTCGCTGGAACCGAGCTAAATAATTGTAGTTGTGGTGCTGGTAGTCACGCTCTGGCAGACAAGTGAGCGGGCGTCCGATGAGGAAGTGTCCTGGTGTCAGCGATGTCAGGTCTTCTGGATTTGACGACATTGGCGTTAGGGGGCGAGAGTTTAACACTGCCTCAATTTGAACTAGTGTAGTGTTAAGTTCCTCATACGTGAGATGACAATTTCCCAGCACTCGATTTAAATGATTTTTGTGGCCTTAACACCAGCTTCCCAAAGACCACCAAAATGTGGGGTATAAGCCGGTATAAAATGAAAATTAATTGATTCACTAGCTGCACTTTCGGCAAGTGAATTGCAATTTTGCTTTAGAAAATTGGATAGATCATTGTATGCACCAACGAATGATGTACCGTTATCCGAGTATATATCGCTCGGTTTCCCCCTACGCGATACAAATCGTCGCAACGCTAATAAATAACTATTGCTCGTCAAGTCGCCCACTAATTCAAGGTGTATTGCTTTAGTACTGAAGCAAATGAATATTGCAATGTACACCTTCACTAACCTAGTACCTTTTCCTTGACGACTAGCAGAGACAAGTGGGCCCGCGTAGTCAACGCCTACACTGTCAAAGGGAAAACCACCGGGAGAGACTCGAGGCTTAGGCAGATTACCCATTAAAGGGCTTAATACGCGTCCCTTCATACGAGTACACCTGACACACTCATGATAACATTTTTTTGCCAAATTTCGACCTCCAAGAGGCCAATATGTTTCCTTGATTGTAGCTAACAAAAGCTGTGGTCCTGCATGTAACAACCTTTTATGTTCATGATCAAACAGTAATTTACTAAATCTATGATTAGAGTGCAGTACAATCGGGTGTTTTTTATCGTAGGGAAAAGTTGAGTTTTCTAGACGACCACCGACACGCATGATCTTTTGGGAATCCAAAAATACGTCTAATTTAAGTAACGGGCTCTTTTTTGATATACTTTGATTTGATGAAAGTAATTTATACTCAGGAAACATTTGATTTTGACATATTTTAATAATTATATTTAATGAATTTTGCAACTCGTTATAACTGAGACAGGGTGAACTGATTGGTTGTTTTTTACAAGCAAGTATAAACCGTAAAACATACGCAAACGTTCTCTGCAATCGAGTAAGTTTAGAAAACCGCTCAAAATCAATAATCGAATTCTCAGATAGGTCGTTGGCAACGTGTAACGTTATTTCTGGTCGAATTTCAGGTAGTGTGGTCAGATTATTGGTGCCTGAGATCGAAGGCCAAGCTGATGTATCCTGTTTCAAAAACTAGGTCCTGACCACCACAAATCATTGGACTTGATAGACTCGAGAGTAGTACCGCGAGATAAATGATCAGCTGGATTCTGGGTGGTAGGTACATGCCTCCAGTCACAATTACCTGTGATTTCCAGAATGTCAGCTGTGCGGTTCCTAACAAACGGGTGGAGTTTGCTCGGTAGCATTTTAAGCCAACCTAACACTATTGTTGAGTCGGTCCAGAACACTGTTTTTTGTATCTTAAGTCGAAGTGAATTGACTATCTTTTCGTATAGATGAGCACCCACCAATGCGCCACAAAGCTCAAGCCTAGGTATGGTCATAGGTTTCAGAGGAGCAACTCTGCTCTTAGCCATCAATAAATGAACTGAAACCGAGTTTTTACTATCTATGCTACGAATAAATGCACAAGCACCATAGGCGCGTTCCGATGCATCTGTAAAGATGTGCAATTCAATTTGCCCATAGTTATCACAAACAACCCTTCGCGGCACACGAATTGTCTTGAGAATTGGCAGACCTGCAACAATCTCCAACCATTGACTCAACAATTCAGAAGGCAGTTGTTCGTCCCAAGACAACTTGAGCAACCACAGCCTTTGCATCAGCATTTTCATTGATATGACATAAGGAGCTAGCAATCCTAGGGGATCAAAAATTTGTGCAATGACAGATAATACGTCGCGCTTTGTTTTTCCTGCAGTAATTGTTGAGCCAATGGGGAAACATAACTCATCTGAGTCTGGCCGCCAACCTAAACCTAGCGTTTTACTGGGCTCTGAGATACCTATGTTTAAATCTACAGCAGGTTGTGATGACGTAACTGCCAATCGAGGGTCATTTGACTTCCATTTTCTTAAATGCATGTTTGCTGCAACAAGAGCATCTATCACGCCTTGACGAAGTTTCATTATGTCACTTATGTCATCCCCCCACTCAACAGGTCATCAACATAAAAATCGTGGATTATTATTTCCTTTATACGAGCGTCATCACAATCTAGACCAATTTGTTTAAGGCATCTAGTTGCCAAGAATGGAGCGCTAGCAGTCCCGTAGGTAACTGTATTAAGTTGATATAGTTGAATGGGATCGCTTTCATTTTCACGCCAAATGATTAGATGTAAATTTCGGTCATCAGGATGCAACGTCACAGTTCGGTACATTTTCTCCACGTCTGCCGAAATAATGTACTTATGCTGCCTAAAACGGAGGAGAATCGACAACAGGTCGTCTTGAACTGTGGGTCCCACCATCTGCAACTGATTTAATGACACACCAGAGCTCGTGGGACTACTAGCGTTAAACACAGCTCTTAATTTGGTAGTGGAACTACCCTCACGAATGACGCCGTGATGAGGAATGACATAAGTGATACCTGATTCAATTGGCTCATACTTTGACATATGACCTAAGGAGATATACTCAGCCATAAAATCTTTGTACATCTTCTGAAGTGCAGGGTTACGCTTTAATCGGCGTTCTAAGGCATAAAAACAATGTTTGGCTCGAATAAACGAATCTCCTAAAATCTGAGGGCTTTGTTTTAGCGGTATTCGTACGCAAAAGCTACCGTTATCTAAGCGATTCGTATGCTGAACAAAATGCTCTTCACATAATTTCTCCTCAGGAGAATAATGTGACGACTGAGGGCGAACTTCTTCAAGCTGCCAAAAACGCGTTAGTTGGTTTTGAATGTCATCAACATCCTTGAATGAGTCGGTACTTGTACCTGTGAACTGAGCAAAGTTGCATGTGATCGAATTGGACAACGACATTGGACCGCATTTAATTGGGCCTGAAACTAGCCATCCCAGCCTAGTTTCACATAATATCGGTTTTCCATCACCTAGTTTAATTTTTTGCGATCCTAATAAGTCCCAAAACAAGTCGGCACCTATAATCAAATCCACGTCCGCCGGCGTATGAAAATTGGGATCAGCTAAAGAAATATCTGACGGAATATTAAGATTCGTCAGATCTACCTGACGATAAGGCACGTCACTAGTTAATGACGGCAAAACAAAACACTGAAGACTGGTCTTATATTGATCATTCAAGGATGTCATTGGCACTCGACACATTTTGCCAATGGGTGCCAGCGTATTATTGATACCTTGTACATATTTGTCAACGAAGTCTGTATTTAATTTTAATTTATTACAAATTTTTTCAGTAATTAAGCACGACGTACTGCCACTATCTAAAACTGCACGTACAATATGCTCGCAATTATTAACGTCGTATAGTTTTATTAGCGCAGTAGAAAGCAGTACGTCCTGACCCCGTCATGCCGTGCTGACATTGGCAGACAACGTCACGGGAGCGCCAGGATCGGCGCCGGCGCCGGCGGTGATTGATTTCTGATGCACGAGCTCAGTGGTCCTTTCGCCGCCGCCGTGCGATGACGCGTGGACTTGAGGATCTGTATACCTATCATTGTTTACAGTAGGTGTAGGCTTAAACTCCGTAATGTGAATCAGTGTGTGGTGCTTCCGTTTACATATCTTACATCCAGGTTTTTTACATTGTGTAGCGTAATGACCGCTTCGAAAACAATTGTGGCACACTTTATAATTTGATAATAATTGTAGCCGCGCTGTATTAGTTAACGCAAGGAATCGAGGACAACCATTCAAGTAATGATCACCCTTGCAGCTCGGCAGGGCTTGGTTGGGGAGCTAGGGCCATGATTGTTGTTGTTGTCGATTCGGTTGTTACGGTTATCACGCACAGCGAACATAGATTTTATTTTATGTGAAGATTTATTAGACGAATTTGCTTGATTATTAGACATTTCTAAAGTTTCCAAAAAATCTGCGCGGTCTCTTATGAAAGTTTTAAGGGTGTCAAACGTTATTTTATTCGGTTTGTTTTTGTCAAAATGACTTTTTGATTCTTCCCACTCACGAAATGTTTTGGAGTCTAGTTTTTGAGTTACTAAGTGAATAAGCAAAGTGTCCCAATGTTCGACTGGCTCGCCCAGCGTCTGCAAAGAACGTAAGTGTTTGTTTACATTGTCAATTAGCCGTTTTAAGGATATGGATGATTCGCGTGCTATTTGTTCGACATTAAACAATGCCGAAACATGATTTTGTAGCAATAAGCGTTTATTATCAAAGCGTTCACGTAATTGTTTCCATGCAACTTCATAATTTTTAGCTGAGAATTCGATTGATTGTACGATGGCTGTTGCGGACCCCTCCAGCGAAGCCCTGAGATAATGAAACTTATTTATTTCATCTATTTCGTCATTGGAATGTATGAGACTAATGAAGGTGTCACGAAACTCTAACCAGTTGTCGTAAGAACCAGAAAATTTGGGAAGCTGAATAGTTGGCAACTTGACAAGCTTGTGATTACCTCCGCGACTTCCGCGATCGCTTTCCGCGGAACCGAAATTCTCACCACCTCTTGAAGAGGCAGCCAGTATATCTTGTGCCTTAGAAAGCAGCTGATAATATTGAGACTCAAACTCAGTACGCTCAGCGATTTTTTGATCCATGTTCTCAGCAATACACTCAAGCCTTGTTTGTACCTCATCGTAATGTACATACAATGAGTCAATCTTACCCAAACGCAATTGCAATTCATTTACCTCAGTGGAAGTTAGTTTAGATGCATCCAAACTGTTTAAGTAGGTAGCAAACACCGTCAAACGCCCTTTATAACTTCCACGTTTTTTAGTTAAATCTTTTTCCTCGGCCATTTTGGAAAGCTGGTGTTAACTCTCACCTGGAACGTTAAGTTATAATAACAATAAATCGTATATAATAATAACCAATATTAGTTTAAGCTCTAGTTAGGTAAATAGGTATAAGTAGCTTTAAATATATTTCCTTTCAACTTGTTAATAATATTGAGATGTCAATTTAGTATTTAGAAGTGTATTTAATAATGTATTCTTTTGTTTAGCATGTAAGGATCTTTTACTAAATTATAATTCGTTTTTAAACTTGCTTATCTTTAACTTGGTTCGAAAAGATTTATTATTTATTAATTAGGCTATTAAATTACACAATATTTCTCTAATTCTGAATAATTACACTGATTTCTTATGCTTATAAATACTTTAACTGCTTACCCTTATCTATTTTTAATTACCTATTTACTTATTCTTAATTTTGTTGCTTATTTTATTCTTAACTTACTTCTCTGATTATTTTCTGTACATTTGTGTTTTAAACTGATATTAAATTAATGGTAAAGTAAATTCAACTGCATTTTATTGCATTCTATTTACCTACCTGCTTACTAACTACGAGTATAAAGCTAAGTTAAGTGTAGCGTACCTAACTACATAAGCGGTGTGAGTAACTAATTATACAACGAATTAGATTACTAATACATTTGATAACTATATAATATAATGATACTCAATAACCGATACACTTAACTTAAATTAGGTAGGTATAAAGTACATTTACTAACCTTATCAGTCGCTTTATTACGCTTAATAAATACCTGAATTTGAGTGTTGGGTGAAACTTAGTACCACTTAACACTACAAGAATTATTATTCTGATATTATATTATAGTCCAATAATTGCAAATCTCTGCCACACACGATGGATGACGCAACACTTTATTTGACTCACAAGTACTCGGGTGCCGCCTGGTGCAATTAACTTTTAACTCGCCGGTAATTAATAATCTCTTCTTTTAATTATATTTTTCTGATTCTTCAATCAGGCTCGATGGACCATATGTTGGGAGTTAATCGTTGACTTCAATAAAAAAGCGTAATTTTGCGAAACACTAGACTTTTAATGTGTCATTACACAGCAGATATCGAAGTAGAAGTGAAAGGCAAATTTTGACAACTTAAAGACAATCTTAATCCTAGTTATACTACGGTGGATATGTGACTTATTGCTAGTGGTTTAATTTAGGAGTTAAGTGAACTCCTCTTCAATCTTCAACACATCTGTCCGAGCACGCGAGCAGGCTGCAATTACCAGGCCCATCACTGCCGTTCCGCCTGTGACAGTTGCAGTTCTACCATACAATCTTTTCTTTGGGGTAAGTAAAATGCAGTATGTCGCATTAGACAGCGTTTGAGAATAATTATCAGGATCAGGGGTCAGGTCTGCTAGTGAACAACGTCGGCATTAGATTCAGCTAATACTTTGAGAACAAAAAAAAGGTATAAACTGTGATACAAGTTAAATATGCCCGCTGTTCAGTTAATCAACAAGCCAACCGTACCACTAGCAAATAATTTTTTTGAGCTAGACTGTTAGTCAGTTTCTAGAAACTACAGTATTTAATTTTGCCCTAGGTTTCTCTGCTGTCAACCGTGCGGCACAGTTAGATATGTGATACGTTCCTACATAAAATAATAACATGCAGTACACGCCCTCCTCCACCTCCCTCGTCCTACATGAAATAATATATCGATGGTGGAAGTCTCAATTGGCGTAAGGGACAAAATACCGAAAATCACTTTTAAACATAGAAAAATTAGAGTTTTTTTTTCTCTGTCGATTGGTAGTATTCAAGTTACGATACGCCCCTTACTTTTGCTGTTATCAACATTTATTGTTTTAAAATAAAATAGCTTAAGGGACATGATATATACTTATCTTTTTCAAAATATCCTGATATTGAATTTAGATTTTTGCTATTCCTTTCTGCCTGCATGTCAATTTACAGAGATTAGTGATATGGAGATAGAGTTGTAAAATTAAATATATAACATTGAATTCCATGCTACCTACCCTGGGTATTAAAAATAAACTGGCCAGTCGGATTCGCGCACGATATCTTCCGTACCATTATCTATACAACATTAGACATAAGCAAAAAAAAACGGCCAGAAAAACAAGTTTATTGTATGGAAGTCCTCCTTAAATATTTGTTTTATTTTAATTTATTTATTTATTTTTAAAGTAATTATACAGCTAAATATTCTGTGAATATTTCAAGCGTCTACCTGTTGCCGTTATTAACATCATGCAAAAACGGCTAAACAATCACGTTTGTTGTATGGGAGCCGCCCTAAAATATTTATATTATTCTGGTTTGAGTATTTGTTGTTATAGCGGCCACAGTAATACATAACCTGTAAAAATTTAAAGTGTCTAACTATTACGACTCAAGAGATAGAGCCCTGTGACAGACGGACGGACAGACAGACAGACAGACAGCGGAGTCTCAGCAATAGGGTTCCGTTGGCACTTTTTAGGTACGGAACCCTAAAAACTAAATAATAGTTACGAACCAGTAGAATTTTATGTAGGTACATAATAAATCCCATATTTTCCTTATCTTAAATTTCAGCTTTTTAGGGTAAAAGGTTTGGTGTGTGCGTTGGTAAACAATCATTAAAAAAATAGGACAGTGATTCACTTCGAAACACAGACAGACAGACAGACGGACAGACAGATGGACAGATCAACAGACGGACGGACGGATGAGGCGACGGAAAGGTACACTGACAGACTCACAGTGGCGGATTTATGTTTTTTTATGAGTGTAGGCCACTTTATATCCGCCGCCCTATGTAACTTTCTAAAATAATATTTTTTTCAAATCTGCTGCCCCTAGGCCGCGGCCTATACGGCCTATTTATAAATCAAGGACTGCAGACTCACATACGCATAAAATTAACAACCTGTGTAGTGACGCCTGTGTTAGGAGTGCCTAACAGAGACA
>NC_133488.1:142965-162611 GCF_025370935.1 Choristoneura fumiferana | reverse complement strand
ATCACATTACTTACATCACATTGATGTTAGACATCATCTAACATCTGGTAGTATGGTGTACGGTTTTTTTTATTTATCATTCTTTCGTTCACTGATATGGACCTCCGTAAAGTAACGCCTGATTCGATAAACAATTATTTAATTTATTGAATCAGGCGTTACTTTGCGGAGTTCCATACCAATGATTTAAAATAATTTCCTTGCTCACCCGCGACAATTATGGTGTGGTGGTGATAGATGGGTTTGTGTGATTTGTGTGTGTTCTTACAGTGAGGAGGTGGAGTAACTGCATGAACACGCATATTTTGCATAAGCTTAACTACCATAAGGTCGCGGGTGAGCAAGGAAATTATTTTAATTCAAACAATTAAATCTATGAAAGCTACTCGCACCATTCTCATCAGCTATTTATTAAAATACGACACGAAAATCATTTCAGAAAATCTAATTATGAATATCGCTGAGAATAGCGCCTCATTTAGTAAAGGTGCTAGGCACATGTAAGAGCGTTTCCGAGTATATTCCATTAGCGTCAAATTGTTATGTATTGTGTATTCGGCCTTACAGCGGGAGAGGGAGTAGGATGAGCTTACATTGGCAACGATTATTTTAAAGATCCTTACTAATCATTACTAAGAAAGAAAGGACGAATAAAAGAAAAAAAAATACTGCTACCAAAAAAAACCTCTTTATTCTTCCCTTCCTGCTGGCATCGCTATACAATCAATCTGTAATCTAGTTAGTTGTTGACCAGCAGTGGTGAAGCGGTATAGCACGCGGTACGGAATACCGAGGATCTGGGTTCGATTCCCAGTGCTGGTCTTATTTTTCTGGTTTTTCTGTGCATTTATATTTCAGTTTGTATTTTCAATCTAATTAAGTTAATTAACGACTTATCGACGGAGTTAGTTTGTTATGAGGGGGTCAAAAGTGGCTCCAAATGGTCCGGGTAAAATTACACACGGTGCTGCTCGCCAGTTCTGTTAGCTTGAACTTGGCTTGACACACTACCGCGTGTCTAGATACTTATTAACACACGTACCAAGAAATCAAGTTACTAAGCTAATAATATTATTGGCATTTAGCCAATGCTGTCTAATTTTATCACATCGAAATATAGGTCGCATGCCTTATAAATATTACCAGTCGATATGTTATAACTTTTGCGACATATCTATGACGTATGGTGTTGTGACAAGAATAATAAATTTATACAAACAAATTCGGGAATACCGGCTGGTCAAGTTATCGTTTTGCTCGTTGCACGTATGATTTGACCGTGTCAATTGTCAATGTAAATACCATGTCGAATATAACGCCCTTGTGTTTTATTTGATAGAAGACAAACAAGCAGACGGTTCACTTGATTAGGACTGCAGATTAGTGCAGATGCGTTGCCGGCCCTGCAAGAAATGGTACACTCGCTTTTTGAAGGTAGCCATATCGCAGCGAGTGGCGAGTGGCGAGTGGCGAGTTGTCGTCCATTGTGGCGTTCTAAGGGGGAGGCCTTTGTCCAGCAGTGGACGTCTTCCGGCTGATGATGATGGGATGATATCGCAGTGAGTAGAAAAGACCTCGGCCGCCAAATTGTTCCATAAATTACATGTCGAGCTGAACTCGATTTAAGACGTGAGGTATCGAAGCTTATTCTTTTAGAATTTACTAACCACTCACCAAAAGGTCTGGTTAAAGTCGCGGGTTCACGGTGGATGCAGGACGCTTCCAACCAAAGCAACTGGAGGTCTATTGGGGGGGCCTATGTCCAATAGTGGACGTCCTATGGTTGATATGATGATGATGATCATAAACCACTCACCAGCACAATTTTCTATAGAATCCGTTACCATTGGCTCGTTCCACGACTGCTTCACACTCGTCCCGAATATCAAATAGATAGAGTTGCAGAAAATATAAATACACGACGACAGGTAGAAAACCTTGCGCCATTCCCCGGCGTCCGTCTGAAATAATACGGAAATAAAAGGCAATGCAATGTACCTTTTAATTTTCGTTTCAACTGCCTGTTTGTATCTACTATGGTATACGTCCGAGTGCTCGATATGCCCAATAAACGACACCCTGCTGTCATCTCTATTGCTAGTGACATAAGATTAAAGCTGCCAACGAATGGGACAGTGACGAGCACTCATACGTTTCCACTATCTACTGTAGCAGTCGAGATCACTGTTAAGTAATACCACCATTGTCTGTCCTAGCTCTTGCAAATCCTTCATCGTAAATTTTGCGAATAGCAAATATTTTTTGTGAAACATTGCTATTACATACACACATACACACACACAAACATTACGCCTGTATTCTCAAACGGAGTAGGCAGAGCACACAAAACGTTACCGCTTCGGAGCCACTTTAGCAATTCTAGGTTTTAAGTTTGACAAACACGGTACAATAGCTTTTGCTATTACATGTTCGATAATTAATTGATTGAGGCGTTACTTTGCGGAGGTCATAATCCACATCAATAAACTACAATCTATTATTGTTATTGCTATATTAATTTTAACAGAAATTGGTAATATAATATAATAAAGGTGTGATGCCGTAATTAAATTAGTTTAATAGCAATTTGTATTGTTCCACAAATTACTGACTAGCCGCTCTCCAGCTCTCCACTGGCTTTGTACGATTATACGAGTATTAATGACGAAAATGAGACTAAAATCTACTCTGCAATCAAGCATTTTCAGTCTCGCGTACCTACTCACTTACTTTTTGTTTCGATTTAGATTTTTATGTACTCTTGAGTACAATTTTATCCAACGTTTCCTTTTATAGAAATCTTTTCCCGATAACGAAAAACAATAAAAAAAAAATTAGCCATTCTCAAATATTAAGCGAACATACATTTCTTCGATTTGTTTTTTTATAATTTATTGGAATCAGGCGTTACTTCGCGGAGGATATCAATGAACAACAAGAATTTCTTTGCTCACCCGCGACCTTTATGATAGCTAAGTTTATGCAAGATATGCGTGTTCATGCAGTTCCTCCACCTCCACACTGTAAGAACACACACAAATCACACAAACCCATCTATCACCACCACCACAATACATTGACGTGTTTCAAACTCAACCAGAGCTCATCTTCAGAGCAACACATCCGTACACCATACTACCAGATGTTAGACCCATCTAGAGTCTAACATCTGGTAGTATGGTGTAACTCATCTGAGTCTAACATCTGGTAGTATGATGTACGGTTGTGTTGCTCTGAAGATGAGCTCTGGTTGTGTGATTTGTGTGTGTTCTTACAGTGTGGAGGTGGAGGAACTGCATGAACACGCATATCAAGCATAAACTTAGCATAAGTTCGCGGGTGAGCAAAAAAATTCTTTTAGTTCATTCATATTTTTATGTACTTTATTTATGATACCACAGGCAGCGAGTGATTGACAGCAGTGCAGTTCCTTACCTCGTCTTTGATGATAGCGCCTGCTGCTAGAGGAGCGACGATGGACGTGAGATTGCCAATGCAGTTGGTGATTCCCAGCATGGTACCAGCAAAGTTGGGAGACATGTCAAGATGTACCAGCTGCGTGAAATAAAACATTCAATTTACGATGACTGAACACCCGGGCTTGCGTCTCTGAGTTTTTCGAAATTCATGTGCGAAGTTATATACTCAAAATTGACCACAAGCTTTACGGTGACGAAAAATACTGTGCTTGTGTGGTGACTACGGCCCAATCCCTCGCGTTCTTTGAGGAGGATTGTGTTCAGCAGTGGGACGTATATAGGCTGGGATGATGATGATGAATAACTTAAGTTGGCTAACCACAGTTTGCTTACGACGATTCTTAATTGTTTAAATTAACCAAATTATGAGAGTAGTAGTAGTAATAAAACTCTTTATTGTACAATAACCTAACCATAAAAAAATATTTTTAATACAAACTTTTTTTGCTGACTGTACTTTTTGTTGACTGTACTTGCATTGTCACCCAAACTACATTTGCATACCAAATTTCAAGTCGATGCTATTAACCGTTGAAGAATTCCATCCTGCAGAGACGATCCTGGCCAGACTACCAGGATTTCACTACTAGATTATATTGTATTATCACGCAATTTACATAATTATTACAAATTTTAAGTCAATCTGACTACTAGAATTTGGTCAAATTTAACTTGAAAGATTTGATTACAGACATAGAGACAGACAGACAACGGGACAGGTGAAACTAAATAAAAGCTTGTAAAAAGGAAACACAAAAGATTACAATTTGTATTGCAATGTGTTTAGACTTTATTTTCCAAGATTTATGTTGTTTGTAGAAACGAACAAAAACGAATCCATAAACTATGTATCTAACAAGAAAAAATCCACTTTGTAAACATGATGTCGATTGCAACTTCTAAACTATAGTGTTGAGTGGTCTTTTGTGGTCTCGTGGCTACAATAGCCGATCTTATTAGGAAAGTCGCACACAAACTGCAAGTGAGGACACCTCTTACATAAATAAACCGCAGATAGGTGGACTCTGCGAACGCAAGGTGCAACCAGTGCAAACTTTGTAACTCGCTAGAAAGCGTACAAATAGCTAGGTAAAATAAATAGAAAATAAAGATGTGGTTTCATACTCAATTTCTTTTTTAAGTGCACTTCCGCTAGTACTGTGGGAAGTGAGATGGGTTACAGCTCTCAATCTCTGACAAATAGCTCGTTTTATTTCAAGCTTTTATTTAACTTGCCCTGTGTTGGGTCAAATCTTGTAACTGAATTTTGACACTCATTCAGTGGTCGAGTTGACTTGAAATTTGGCATACTTATTACAATCCGGTGACAATATATTAAATTTAGTAGTAAAAATCTGACGGTCAGGCCAGGATTGTCTCCGCAACGTTTGACATAACCGTTGGTTGTGGTGTCAACAGCATTGACTTAAAGTTTGATACAGAAATTTAGTTTGAATGACAATGCAAGGACCTACTATCAACAAAAAGTTCAGCAAAAAAAACTTGCATTAAAACTATATTTTTAATAAATAAATATTTTTAACCCGTTTGACTAACTCGTGAATTGTTGGTAAAGGAAGATATTATACATTACTAATGATAGTGTCTTTTCCAACCTCGACATTGGCGGAATCATCGATAGTATCGATGGAGCTATACTTGCAAGAATTGAATTGAATTGAATACATTACTAATTGGATGCAACGTACCATGTAGCCAGTATAGTGCCCTGCGTTGAGGCCAACCACCATAGTCAGAAGGCCAACTGCAAGCGTTATGTTTCCTGCCGGTACGAATGCCAGGCCAATGAGGAATATCGCTGGACCAAAGTGACCTAGAAAAGATGGTAACCATGTCAAAATTTTGATTTACAATCAATACGATAAAATCATCGGATATTAAGTATAAGTTAAGCATTAATGCAGAATATTTCAGAACGTACCTAGTTGGGTTGAATTGATGTGATCAAGATTGTACTGCGTCAAAAGAGGAATATTTTAAAATAAATGAAAAAAAACCTCCACAGCGGTGTTTTTTCAAGCTAACCCAACCAGCTGTTGAAATATTCCAGATACGTTTAAATACACTTTTTATAGTTTTTCACATCGATTTCTATGACAGCGACCCTGGCTAATTTAAAAAAAATATATAATTCTAATTAAGGTTTAATAACACTAAGTTTTTTCTGCCGTGAGCCCTTATATTTAGGAAACTATTAAAGTAATAATAAAAAACCCTACTATGCTATCAACTATGTAGGACAGACAATACCATGAGCGTACAATCTCATGGGTAATTTCTGTCACAAGTGATTTTTTTCCAGCCAGTCATTGTGTAGATAGGTATAAGCTAATCACCGGTTATAATGGCCCAACTTTTTAGAAAACATAAATCATGTAAAATTTTAACGTAACATTCAGTAAACTTACCGATGCTGTTGCTTATTTTTCTAGTAACAGTTGCACTGAGCCACCTCTTTGCGAGAATGTAGTCGGACAGAAATCCAAAGGGAAAACTTAACACGTACATGGCGATGTAAGGAAGCGCTGACATCACTCCGTTCTGACAAAAGAAGGTAACAGAGAATGTTAAATATGTTTTAGAAATCTTAGATTTCGTTAAAAAAAACCTTTTGCTGATGAAACAAATAATACGAGTATATCAAACATTTAGACAAATATGCCAGGATTGGTACAAATATAAGAATAAAATGGAATAAAAATGAACTAAAAGAATTTCCTTGCTCACCCCCGACTTTACGATAGCTAAGCTTATGCAAAATATGCCTGTTCAATTTATTGAATCAGGCGTTACTTTGCGGAGTTCTGCAAAGTAACGCCTGATTCAATAAATTATTTATTATTTAAAATGGAATAGGTTTTCAATAATTGGTATTTCAATTCAATTCCATTATCATACATTAAATATTTACTAATTCATGGGTCTAGTTTCAACTGAAATTCTGAAGTTTTACTAAATTATATAAAAATCCTTAAAAGTTACAGCATAGTCTCTATTTTATTGTATGACGATAACTAGCTAAACAAACAAAATCTACATGTTTCTGTCCGTGTTTGTATGTCCCGGGATTGTGAGTTTGATTTTTTGCAAAATTACAATTACTAAATACATAAACTTACAAATTAATCGCCCTGGGCTAGCACTGGGCCCGCTTAGGAAGTATGGCTTAACTCCTCTCATTGTAAGAGGAGGCCCAGTCCATAAAGGCTGGGATAGTGAGGATGACGAAACGGTTGATGATAAACGAAATAAATACAACAATCATTACCGCTTTTATGTCTACTCCCCAGTACTTGGCTCATGTAGCTTGGCATCTCAGTCATGAGTGTCCAGAAGCCCCAATGGTGGCCGCAATGCACCACGATCAGACTCAGAAAAGGAATGGAGGTGAACAAAGACTTCCATGGGGTCGCGAATGACTGGAAGATAAAGATAAGTCAAGTACCCAGATAGCGGATCAGCTTGCAGCAAACTTGATTTGTCTTTGATTATAAATTGCTACGTCAAATATAACAAGGCAAGTTTGTGACAATCTTGCTGCAACTTGTAAATTTAAGGATAAAGTTTCAAGTTTGTTGTAACGTTGCTGCAAACTTGTAAGTTATTTAAATTTTCAAAGATGATCTTTCAAATTTGTTTTTAAGTTGCTGCAAACTTGTTTTTGCTAGCGAATCTCGTCATGACATAAGCGCTCTTGCCGCTTTCACTTCCATTGTTGCCAGTGCAGATCTCCGATCGAATTGTGTATAATTTAGATTTATTCCGGATTGTCAACGGATCGTAGCTGTTTTTATTTTTCTATGCTTTTCTACCTTATTTACATGCATAGAAAAATAAAACAGACTTAATAATTGCATCCATACTCCTTTACATAAAAATAAGTTTTTTCTTCACACAAGCAGCAATTTTAATGAAAATATTTAAGTATACGATACTTGTGTTTTTCTTTGGAATATAAGTAATTAACCTGCACTGTTTAACGCAATACGTGTAACGTAATAAGGTAAGTTTATTATATATTACTTAAACAGTAGTGTTTATTATAGTACAGTTGTAGCAAAAACCCATATTAAGTACAACTATTTAAGGCAGCAATTATTATACAATCATGATAAAAAAAACGTAACGAATTGTGATACAACTTGATGTCTTTAAGATTGCACTTTCAATTTTATTCTCATGCATGCGCTTATAGATTATCGAATCGCCAACTACTACTAACAACTACTTCAAAATCCAGAAGCTATTTGTGTTAACTCAGTATTTATAGGCCTCCGTGTTTGTACCTGTATGAAATAGTTATACCACGCCACATTGCAGTTTTTAATTTTTATCGTCTTTTTAGGATTTTAGTTCAGGAGCTGGCAACACTGACCCGACTGTCTGTTCTGTCACTGTCACTACTTTCCCGCGGAATCAAAGCAACGTAGCGTCAGGTTTTATGTCCAAAAAGAGAGAAATTGTAAATTTTAACGAAGTTGTGTAGTTTAAAGGTGGTATAAATGAGCGTCCTCAGTTATTGAATAAAGTTGTGTTGTGTACGTGGAAGTTAGAAGTGAATAAGACTCGAGTGTTCGTATCCGTCGACTCCGTCGTCTTGGTGGACGCGCTGTGAAATTAAGGTTAGTTTTATTTCAACATTTTCTATTAAAGTTTCATTATCATTTTCAATAAAGTATGAATTCCGTATGTAACTAATTTCCTGAAGCTAGTTAGTATGTAAGTGATGTGGGTGCAGCCCCGGATCTTCAATTTTTTTTAGGCGGGTCAAAAACTGAAAAATGCCGCCCCAGCCCACTTTGGTGTGATTTTGGCCGCCCTCAAGTGCGAATTTGGCCGCCCTCAAGTGTGAATTTGGCCGCCCTCTGAACTTGCCGCCCGGGGCATAGGCCCCGGTTACCCCCCACCTAGATCCGGCCCTGTGTATGGGTGCATACCCACATCACTTACATACTTAGCAGCTTATGCGTTAGCTTGCATATGCAGGTATTTTTAATCTACTTACTTTTTGACCTTTAACATACCTTGTCATTTTATTTAGGATAAACCAAGCATGTCTCGAAAACCTTATTTTCTGATGTCGAGGCAAGGACAATTAAAAAGATTAAAAATGGAAATGTCACAGATGGCACAAACTCATGCAAATATTTCTACTAATGACAACCACTCAGAGGAAAACATATCATTTTCGGATCAAGAAATGATGCCGCCAATTGAAGAAAATGAATTTGACAATATTGACCAGGGTTCCTTTCCTCGTCATTCCAATTCCCCTCCAATCCAACCAAGTACGGCATCTTCTGAAAATTATTCCGTGTACCACAATTTACTTGAAGAACATCCTTTATCAGATAGTGATCATGAAAATCAAGTTAATCCAGTGGATATAAATGATTCATTTATAAATAATCTAAGACATTGGGCTCTTAAATACCAAGTGACACATGTTGCCATAAATGCATTGTTGAACATTTTAAAAAATCATAACTGTTTCGACTTGCCTGCAGATGCTAGATCATTGCTTAAGACTCCAGAAAATGTTATCACTCGAATTGTAGAACCGGGTCATTACTCGCATATTGGTTTAGAGAAAAACTTGAGAAAAATATGGGAATTTGTTACAGAAAATGAAAGCGAAATTAATCTACTAATAAATATTGATGGAGTACCATTGTTTAAAAGTAGTTCAATGGAGTTTTGGCCAATTCTAGGTTTAGTCTCTAATATTCCTTCTATAAAATCAGTGGTCTTCCCTATTGGTGTGTATTGTGGCACTAAGAAACCTAGTAGCTGCACATCTTTCATGGAAGAATTTGTTTCTGAGATTGTTAATTTGATTAGCTCTGGTTTGACTATTAGTGGCAAAAATATAAAAGTTGCTATAAAAGGTTTTGTTTGTGACACTCCGGCAAAGTCTTTTCTATTGGGAGTTAAGGGACACACCGGTTATTATTCATGCACAAAGTGCAAGCAACCTGGTGTTTATCTGCAAAATAGAATGACATTTCCTGAGTGTGATGCCTCACTTAGAACCCATGAAGAGTTTATTCAGATGGCTGATGAAGATTTTCAGCATATCCAAACGCCATTAACTGCCATTCCTGGCATACATTTTATTAAAAGTTTCCCATTGGATTACATGCACCTTGTTTGCCTTGGAGTTGTGCGCACTCTTATTTATTTATGGATGTTTGGACCAGTCCCATTAAAACTCCCTCGTCTAATTTTAAATAACATTAGCACTGATCTGGTTGCACTTGCCAAGCACATGCCTTTAGAGTTTAATAGGAAACCACGTTCTTTAGATGAAGTAAAAAGATGGAAGGCAACTGAATTTCGCCAATTTCTGCTGTACACAGGGCCATTAGTACTTTTAAAATTGCGGTCTGAATATTTATCATATTATGAAAATTTTCTAAGCCTTACTGTTTCTATGAGTATATTATTAAACCCTGAATATTGTTTTGAGTACAATGATTATGCTAGAAATCTTCTAAAACATTTTGTCAAGACTTTCATCAATATTTATGGTTCCCAAATGGCAACTTATAATTTACATGGTCTCATACACCTTAGTGATGATGTCTTTGAATTTGGTGCACTTGATTCCTGTTCAGCATTTCCCTTTGAAAATTTTTTACAGGTTTTCAAAAAGAATATCAGAAAAGGGGACAAACCCCTTCAGCAAATAATAAAAAGGTTTGGGGAAATATCCAATACTAACTTTTGGGCTAAAAATATGGCACCCTGTGGTTCTACTTACCCACATTTCTCAAAACCTCACACATTGGGCATTCTTTTGCCAGGCTGTGACAGATTACAGCAGTTCAGTTCAATGAAATTTCATTCCTTTGTTATAAACACAAGACATCCAGACTCTTATTGCATTTTAAAAGATGGTAGTATTGTAGAAGTGCGCAATATAGTGTTTTCCAGACATGCAAGGGGCATGGTTATACTTTGTGAAGAGTTTGCAACAAAAGAAAACTTCTTTGATGCTCCATTAATAGAAAGTTCAAGCATAGGAATACATGTTGTAAAAAAAAAATTAAATCTTTGTGCAAAACCTGTGACAGACGTTGTGGGTAAAGTTGTACTTCTCCCTTTAAATGATCACCATGTTGCGATCAAAATGCTGCATTCATAGTATTAGTAGGTCTATTTAATTTGCAAGTCCTGTTTCTTCCATAATGTCTTTTCCTCGTGGTCTTGTTGGTATTGTCAAAGAGGATGATTATTTTCTATAGGTATGTTATAATGGTGTGGTGTTGGGTTAGAGTAGCACCACCCCATTTCTTCCTGTGGGTGTCGTAAGAGTCGTACTAAGGGAACAGGGTTGAAGTGTGTTGTGGGCGATGGGCTAGCAACCTATCACTGCGATATCACATTTTGTCGATCTTTTATACCCTCATCTATGCTAAAAGTGGCACTGGAAGATACGTTCCATGTGCTCTGCCTATCCCTTCTAGGGATAAAGGCGTGAGTTTATGTATGTATGTATGTTATAATGGTGGATATTCTTCTCAGGTCAACTGTTACAATGATTGTGTTACATTTTAATATCTGATAGTAATTTAAAATGTATTTTCAGATATTATACAATGGCAAATTTTGTTATTGTCAAATTTGTGGATGAGGATGACGCACCAGGCATAATTGCTTCAAACTGGATAGTGAATGACTGTTCATGTTACTATCCTAATGTACGCACAGAAGAATTAAAGGATAAATTATTAAAAAAGAAAGCTGAACCTGAACCTGGTGATACATGGACCCAGTATAAGATAAAAATTCTAAAATACTATGGTATTCTATTTTTAGATAATATAAGACTTATTTAATTATTAGCTTTTCAACTTATTCTTTAAACAGTCTGTTAAATATTCAAATTGTATTAAAAGTGAAAATTCAACTTTACTTTCAGAAACATATGCAGAGGCACGCATCCATTTAAAAAAAGCAGAGGAAACATCCAATTTGGACTCTGACGAGGAAGTGAGAAAAAGGAAAAGAAAAATAAGAAATGTTTACCTGCCAGAAGACTTTGGAGAGAACTCAGGAGATGAATTCCCCACTTTAAAAATGACCAAAACCCAACCTTTAAAAAAGAAGGAAATAAATCTTTCTAAATACCCTATTCCGCCTAAACCTAAACCAATTGCCAAGTTAAACACACTGGTGGACCAAGCAGGAGCAGAAAAAATTAAAAAATCCAGTAATACTACTGAGTCAAATTGCCCACTCATCATTGTTCCAGCTGGAGACTACACATATGGTAAATGCCATCATTTTATTTTTGCTAGCTATTATTAAGTTTTTACTGTAGCTTTATGCGTGTGACAGCTGGTCATCTCGGAACAATTTTAAAGTAAAGTAAAAAAAAATATTTATTGTCACACCAAGTTTACCACATTACACGTTTGACTTTAATGATTACAACTGTGATATCTATCTATATCTAACTATTATTAAATATTATCTATATCTAATTATTATTTTCGTTTATAAAACGAAAAAAAATCAACTGACTGACACAGCACCAAGTTACAATGAAACCAATAGACTTAGGGCATATATTATACAAAGTGTACCAAAACCTAAATTGCAATGAATACCACAGATATAATAACTAATAATAAATAAAAAAAATTGCTACTTTTTACTTAAGCGGTTGTTATAGGGGTTTTGGTACACCTTTTATATTACTACGTTACTAATCTTTTTTTTCTTCTGCATTCATGTCTGAAAAGTTGAAGCAGATATTGCCGAAGTTTCCAGTGACATGGCAGAAGATGCAGACTTGGCTCGGAATTACTGTTCTAACGAAACTGTAGACTTTCCATTGGGCAAGTATTATCTTTAATTATCTATATACCTATTCATTATGAGGTGGAGGCAAGAAGCCTTTTATTACATGCTTTTCTTTGTTTCAAGCAGTGCCTGAAGTTATTGATGCAGATATTGCAGAATTTGCCAATAATGGACCAATACAACGGAACTTGACTGTAAATAACCCAAACGTAACCACTTCATCCAGTCCCACTCACAAACGTGATGTCACAAACTGTGTAATGGGTAAGTGTTTCATAAATTTTATAACTTTTTGTCAATAATAATAATTGTAGTTAAAAGACTTCAATTGATTATTTTTGTTACAGGCTGTCCTATAAGCAAGCAGTTTGGAATCCAACAGACTCATCTAATTCAAGTTGTGACTGACCTAGCCAAGCAAATGGTCGATCTAAATAGAAAAGTTGACTTACTGTTAGGAAAACATGCAGCTGACGCCTGTATTGTACCTACAGAAGAGAATTTAGCAATTTCTGAATTATTAGCAAGTCTTCCTGTAAAGGATGATGCAAGCTTTTGTCATTTCAATGAACAGTTAGAAATAAGTCGGAACAAACAGGCAGTTGTAAGTATACATATACAAACAGTTTTTTTTTTCTTTTCGTTAGGTTGTAAATTACAACTTATTTTACAGATGTCGTTTTTGGCTGGTATTGGTGGTAGAAACATCCGAAGTCTAACAACTAATATATTGAGAAGAATATTACAGGACGAAGTTGCAGAGTTGTATTCCTTAACTGGCAAACAAATGAAAAATTCCAATAAAAAAACATTTTTGAAGACAGAAACCTGTAAAATAATATTTCGTGAGTATATTTTGCATAAGTACATGAAATTTTGTGAGTAGGTTCAATAAGGATAGGTATATAATTATTTTGTCGAGTCAGTTTTTCGAAATTATGGTCGAGTCAGTTTTAATAAAAAATGGCGGAGATATGGGGGTTGAATCCGTGAAAAATATCATGTTTCCGCCATTTCATTTTTCCCGGTTGCATTCCAAAGGACCCATGAAAATTTTCATTTTTGCCATGACGTGCGCTGTCATCGCTTTTAATTCGCCCACCACACACTTCACTCAAAGCCAATACTAAATTTATTATCTTGTGTGCGCTACGGGTTTAATTTAAAGTTTGTTTTTTTTAGAAATCTGCAAGAAAGTTTTCGAAGATGCGACAGAAAATAATCTTAAAGAAATAATTAGTGACTGGCTTAATCAGGCGAAAGTTAGGACAACAAGAAGGTAATATTTAGACTAAGTATACATATAAAAAAATTCACACAAATTGACATAGCCTATAGTCCTGCAGAAAACTCTAGAAAGGCTTTTGCTGTTGGCAAGAAAGATATTTGCCACTCACTCTTACCCATAGTTGCGTCTCAAAACATGCCGCAATAACTCTCTAGTCTAAACCTTGCATGAGCCCTTACCTGGGACGTATTGCATAACATTTTAAGACTCATAATTCAAGCGTATTTTTTTAAAATAAAAGAGATTGAAAAGAGGCTTGATTGTACTATGACTTGTAAAATGTTATGCAATAGGCCCCAGGAGATTAAGTATTCATAGTAGATACTTTTAACATGTTACTTGTTCCCCATGAAAAGTGCAAAATTTACTCCTCAAGTTCACTTCAATATTTTGTATGCAATAATGCATCCTTTTTTATACATGGACTTAAACTGGACAAAAAAGTGAAAAAGTCATAATAATTTTATTTATTTGTTTCAGAGCAGAAAGACTAAACAATAATAAATAATAAGCGTACGCTGAAAACATGGATGTGTAGCGTCGATTTAAAATTGCACTACCACATATCATCCTGTGGGTGTCATAAGAGGAATTATCCGGAGATTGGGCAGCAGCGTCCTGCGTGTCAATCCGCCTGCCTAATTTTATAGTTAATTACGAAAATAAATGTTGTCATTCATGTAGAGGTACTCGAGTGTATTCTTTACTGCGAAACGCACGTAGGGTATGGCTATGTCTATTTTAGTACTGAAAGATAGTGATTAGTCACATTTCTTTGCATGATTTATATTATAACAGTTACTCTTGTCTGGTTTCACTGTAATGTGGCCATAACTCAGGAACTAGAATTGGCATAGTTGTACTTTTAATTCCCCGTTTTCTCAGGTTCTCCCTCGTGGTCTTACCTGTAGGACTCAATAGTAGGACCACGAGAAAACTGGGATAATATCCCCGTTTAACAAAGAAGCTGCAAGTTTGTTGGGGCAACATTGCGTATACTTTGTGAAAACAGACTTCATGCAAGTTTGTGATGTCAGCATTGTATATAAATTGTATAAACAAACATTGACCAAGTTTGTCATTTCAGTATTGCATGTAGTTTGTTGAAACAAACTTCATGCAAGTTTGTGATGTCAGCATTGTATATAAATTGTATAAACAAACATTGACCAAGTTTGTCATTTCAGTATTGCATGTAGTTTGTTGAAACAAACTCCATGCAAGGTTGTTCCTGGGAAACTAGAAAGCTTGATTCAAACTTGCATCAAGTGTATATACTTGCCATGGCAAACTTGTCACAAACCTTCACTTTTGATACATCAAACTTGTAGCAAGTCCGATCCAAGTTTAAATTGCTATCTGGGTAACATTTTGTTTTGTTGGTGTTGGTTGTATACTTCAACTTGTCAACATAAACAACGCGTCAGATTCTTATATGGAGTTTCATAGTGAATCTAGACTATTTTATCCACGGTTGACCATCAAATCCAATGGACATCTCTGAATATTTTTTTGCTAAATCGTTTAATATGAAAGATGGCGCGGCCCGAAAAATAATCTCCAAAATATTAATTCCTGATTGTTTCAAGTTGGCCTGGCAAGAAATTGATGACATAATTGACTTCAAAATTATTATAAAAATAAACTCTTGCTACTATATCATTTAAGTCACTACAGCACAATTTAATGCACGTAAAATCTCACCTTATGTCCACCAACATGGCCCAAGGAATTCTGAATGAATAGTCTCTCCTTCTCACTTATCATTCTAGAAGTTTGTGGAGACGCTGCACCAATGAGGAGGTACAGCACCATCCATATGACCCCTAACGTGCCATTGGCGTAGAAGATGGATGGCCATCCCCAATACTCTGCTAGGAATCCTGCTGACATGAGCTCAGCAGCGGTTCCTAATTGAGCTCCTGAAAATAGGTGATTGTGATTGTGATCGATTTAGTAAGACAGGCGCGTAGCTGCTTGTAAAAAGAATTGCCAATACTTTTGACTAGGCATTAATGTTTATTCTACAAAATTACAAATAATTTTACTTCTGAATCGCTACATTCTTGAGAGAAAGATAATGGTGGTCAGTTAGCAAACGTCATGACGAGTTTCTGCCTAACATCCTTCTGAATCAGAAACTGAGTACAGTCAACGTCATAGATAAGTGATCACTTTCTTACCTTGTCACCTTAACGTCATGTTTGAAAAGCCATACGAAATAGTGTAATGACTGAAAGCGACAAGGTACAGAAATGATCACTTATTTATGACGTTGACTGTACCAAATGTAAGCCCAAGTAAGAGTAAATACAAAACTTGAAATATGGGTAGATTTAAAATACATGGTTAGAATATTAATCTTCTTATAGTCAAAATACCACTAACGGGACTTATCACGCTAAAACACACGAGTAATATATATACCTCGACGTTTCAATTCAACCACATTACAATGGCCGTGGTCACGAGTAGACTAAAGTGCAGGGGACGGGGGAATTATTGAGCCTTATGATTTGTATCTGGACATTTAAATTTTACATTCATTATTTTTACTTATTTTGTTAATTTTATTACATTGTATTTTACTTGTTGTCCTAGCAACAGAGCATGTGAAACATAATAATATTTAAGACCTGTTTTGTACACCATGTTTTTATGTAAAAATAAAGTATTTGATTGATTGAGAAACTGGTGAATGTCTACATTTGGAGTATAGCCTTTAAGGCTGCGAAACGTGGATCATGACCCAAAGAGACAGAGAGAGATTGGAAGCGTTCGAAATGTAGTGTTGGAGGAGGATAGAAAAGATCAGCTGGATAGAAAAGAAAAGTAATGAGGAAGTTTTAAATATGGTTAACGAAAAAAAATATCTTTGTTGAAAATAATTGAGAACAGGAAAGGGAAGATGTTAGGCCATCTCTTACGGCACGATAATTACATTAAGACCATAATAGAAGGGAAGATAAAAGGGAAAAGGAAAAGAGGAAGACCAAGAAGGACATATATGGAGAAAATAAAAGAAAAAAATAATGTTTCATTATATAAAGAAGTAAAGGAAAGAGCGGAATGTAGAATAAGCTCGAAATTACTCCACCGACAAGAGCCTAGCTCTTAAATAATTATGATGATGATGATTGATTGATTGACGTCGAGGTAAATATTACTATGTGTTTTAGCGGGGTAAGTCCCGTTTGTGATATTTGAACTATGAGTGAAAATTACGAAAGTTTAAAACAGTATAGTTATCATCTTGCTCTTTAATATACCTGCGTAAATGATGGTACTAAGTCGACTTTTCTCCTCTAAGGGCACCCATTTGCTGATCAGGTTGTGAGTGCACGGATAGAGAAACCCCTGAGTGAGACCTTGCAAGGCCCTGCACACACAAACTAATTGCCAGCCACCCTGGAATACAAACAAAAACATAATAAATAATCCACGTCCATACTAATATAATAAATGGGAAAGTGTGTGCGTTTGTGTATTTGTCCGTCTTTCACGTCGAAATGGAGCAACGGATCGACGTGATTTAAAAAAAAAGAGATAGTTATGGGCCAGAGAGTGACAATAGGCTACTTTTATCTAGGAAAAATGCACAGTTCCCGAGGAAACAGCGCGCGATAACCGAATTCCACGCGAGCGAAGCCGCGGGCAAAAGACAGTAATTAATAAATATTACATTATGACACCAATATTGATCTAGTCCCAAACTAAACAAAGCTTGTACTATGACTAGGCAACGGATAAACATACTTATGTAGATAAAAACATAGGTACTTAAATACATACTAAATATCCAAGAGAACAAACATTCGTATTCATACAAATATCTGCTCCAGCTGGGGATCGAACCTGGAACCTTATGCTTCGAAGTCAGGTTCTCTAAACCACTAGGCTATCCGATCGTCGACATGTCATACCATCATCATCATCAGCCGTAAGACGTCCAATGCTGGAAAAAGGCCTCCACCTTAGAACGCCACAATAAACGACAACTCGCCACTTGCATCCACCGGTTTCCCGCAACATACCTGCCGCATCGTCGACATGCCTGGTTTGAATACTTACTATTCAATCAACCGGGGTAAAAAACCGTGCACTTTACATTACATTACATTACAATACATTAAATTATACGAGCGGACCAATGTAATTCAACTGGCACGATTTTTTTGTAGGTCTAAATTGGGCTTTATAACACTCTAAAGTTAAAATTTCTGAGAAAATAACAATATATCAAGTGAACATTATGTATTTTGTCCATTATGTCTTTCGAACTTTATGTCATTTGATATATATTACAACTTACATAATAAGCGGCTGTCGGCAACAAGAGCGAGATGACAGAGTTGCAACCAATGCTGATGGTGATCAATATGCTCCCCCCGAACCTGTCGGCTAGCAGGCCTCCTGGCACCTGCAGGATCACGTAGCCCCAGAAGAAGGAGGACAGAATCACGCTCTGGATCTTCATGCTCCAGTCGAAGGTCTGGAAAAGAATAGAGTAATTAAAAATGTGACTGCTAATGATAATATTGCTTGTGTTTAGAAAAACAGAAACTAAGAGAGTAAATCTAGTTTAATTTATACTAATACTAGTGTTTACCCGCGCCTTCACACGCATCATCCATCAGAACCAACAATCAAATTAAATCTCCAGGATATTACACATGCACACACACACACACACACAAACACGCAAAATAATATAGCATTTTAATAATATTATTACGTTTTTTTGCGAAAAGAAGAACATTCGATTTAGATTATTTTAGGAATTGCATCGAATTTCGTATATTGTAAGTTTTGATTTTCAGAGTTTTGTCATTAGGAATAACGTAGGTACTCAGGTACGTTGGTAGACAGGAGATGAGGTGGACCGACGACCTGGTCAAAGTGGCGGGAAGGTGCTGGATGAGGAGAGCACTGGACCGAGATGAGTGGCGAGCAATGCAGGATGCCGACACTCAGCATTGGGTGGCTATGGGCTGAAGAAGAGAAGAAGAGAGGTACTCAGGAATTTTGATTTTCCATATTATTATGCCACGAATCCGTTTTAAGTCGTGCAAGTGAAATTAAACTTTCGGGCGGTTTAGTAATTTTTCGGTCAACTAAACATGGTCCATTGGATGCAAGGAATTTAATGTCTACGCTAGCTGGCGCGGGTGCATTTCGCAGGCGCATCCCTGCGGGCGTGGGTGCAGATATAATACGTCGCACGCGACGCGTGCAGTTAGCGCTGGTTGTAGGGCAAACCTTGGTTAAGAGGGTTTATACCTGCTGAAAAACAAAAATGCAACGTTGCCAGCTCAGCAGGTATAAACGCTCTTAAGGTGATTTTCCACCGGCGAGATGAGACGATAATTGAAATTAGTATGGCGGTACCGCGGCGGCCCCCGGCGGCTCGTTTCGCCTCGCCGGTGGAAAATCACCATTAATCGGTGACATAAAGTTATTCGGTGATAGCTTCTTATCGACTAATCATCATTCCCAGCCTATATACGTCCCACTGCTGGGCACAGGCCTCCTCTCTGAACAAGATGGCTTGGGCCATAGTTCCCACGCGGGCCCAGTGCGGATTGGGAACTTCACACACACCATTGAATTGCTTCGCAGGTTTGTGCAGGTTTCCTCACGATGTTTTCCTTCACCGCAAAGCTCGTGGTAAATTTTAAATGCAATTCCGCACATGAATTTCGAAAAACTCAGAGGTGCGAGCCGGGTTTGAACCCGCGACCCTCTGTTTGAGAGGCGATTGGTCAAATTACTAGGCCACCACGGCTTTTTCTTATCGAATAATAGCACGTCTAATAACTCGATACTATTCAAGCTTGTAACGATTGCCAGTCGATGGTGGCACTTCCATTCAACATGATAACGTGTGGCAAGTACCCGGACACATCCGTCAAAATTAAGAAAAAAGTAATTGTTATATCAATTAGTGTAACTTCTTATGTTTCGCTGCAAGGAGCACGATTTTCAATAATATGTTACTGTGGAAAAACATTTTTTTTTATTCGACTGGATGGCAAACGAGCAAGTGG
>NC_133488.1:135851-142865 GCF_025370935.1 Choristoneura fumiferana | reverse complement strand
ATGCTGGTTGCTCTTTCAATATATCGACACCTTTACGTACTGGTACAAGTGCATAATCATAATTTACAGGAGAGCTGTTCAAAGGTTCAAAAACCTGTAACTTTCTCATTTGATGATATAACTTTTCAAAATTTGCATTGGTTCCAAAGAAAATATTTGCTTTCTACCTGTATTCATGGAATTTTGAAATTTCTTATAGTTTTGAGAAAATTGCAGATACACTACTATAGCGTATTTTACATCTTGTAGTTGTGCGGTATACTGAGCAATTACCACTTGCTCCAGTATACGGCGTATGCGTAGATTACTAATCTAACGATATTTTATATTGTATATGAATTTTAGATGAAAATGTTAAAATAGGTACTCTATTGTTGTACATAGGTACTGGCTATTTTTATAAGCTTTTGTAATCAAATTTCTATTTCCTTATATTTAAACTTGACTGACATAATTGTTTATACTTTACTTCAATACAAATTCCAATCAAAGCATGTCGTTTCTTTAACAATTTACTACAAAAACGTTATCAGCACGAAGCTTTGTTGAAGAAAAACTATTTCAATTATGAATTAATGTTTTATTGTTATTTGTGAAGTGATTTTATCGAAAAGTGAAAAATATCAGTTCCGATTTTTCGATATTGTGACAGCTGATCTGAGGATACAATGGCTCATAGTCGAGGAGATACCAATGGGGTAAGAGGTTCTAGTTCTTCCTCACTGCCCAACTTTTGTCTAACTAATAGAGACGGATATAGTTCTTGGAAATTCAAAATGCGAAACTATTTGATGCATGAGGATTTGTGGGAAGCTATAGAAGGGTATCCTGAAGGCCATAATATATCTGCAGATACTATGTCAAAAATTGATAAAAAGGCCTTGACGAAGATATGCCTCACACTTGAAGGCTCGGCTATAACGCAAGTAAGAAGTGCTAAAACAGCGTCGGAAGCCTGGACTGCATTACAGAATGCATACGAGGATAAAGGTATGGGTCGTCGCCTTTATTTAGAACGAAGACTTTATAGACTTTGCTTGTCAGATTTCCCTAATATAGAGTCATATATCAATGCAGTGATGACAACTGTGCATGATTTATCTGACATAGGGAAAACTATTGAAGATTCGTCTGTTGCTGCTATTTTACTCGGAGGACTTACATTCAGGTTTGATCCCTTGATTATGGCACTTGAGAATAGCAACCAGAACGTGACTACAGAGTTAGTTAAGTCTAAACTTCTCAACGAAGTGTCGAAAAGCGAAGATTCGACCAAACTTGATTCTGCTCTACGTTCGCGAGATGTCAAGCCCAAAAAAGTTAAGAAACCTATTGTTTGTTATGATTGTAACGAACCTGGTCATAAGCGCCCAGATTGTCCTTTAAGAAAGATAAAGAAGAAGGCACAGGAAGCGGCTTCAGTGGTAGCTCTTGGTACCAGTGCTAATGCCTGTGAAGACTACTGGACTATAGACTCAGGAGCGACCCGGCATATGACATCGAGATTGGAATGGTTCGAAAATTTAAGATCACCAGAATCTAGTACAAAGGTTACTATTGCAGATGGTACCAAGATAGACAGCGGCGGTATTGGTGATATATCAATCCACTCTGGTTCTTCTACTGTTAATAAAATAAAAGATGCAATTTATGTACCTTCTTTAAATAGTAATTTGATATCTGTTTATAAGGCTGTAGAAAAAGGTTATAGTGTACTTTTTGATAAAAATGGTTGTAATTTCTATAATTCTGATACCTTTTCTTTTGTAGGTGACTCTATTCTTCACGGTTCGCCCTATAGAGGTCTGTACAAATTAGACTGTACTGTCAATATGCCTCGCGATGTAGCTTGTGATGTGCACTCTGACTCCGCTACTAGGTACCAGTTATGGCACAAGCGTTTGGGTCATCTGTGTCGCATCGGTATGAACCATTTAAGAGATAGTCATGTAGGTGTAGAGTTTACAGAAATTGACAAAGAGAGTTGCGTAGCCTGTATCGAAGGTAAGCAAGCTCGCAAACCGTTTAAGAAAATAGCCTATAAACCAGCTACGTCTTTGCTTGAGTTGATACATAGCGACATCTGTGGACCGATGTCAGAAACCTCTCTACAAGGTAACAAGTATGCCTTATTATTTGTAGATGATTATACACGCTTTATTTTTATATATTTTATTTCTTCGAAGACAGAAGTGAAAGAAAAGTTTTGCCATTTCCAAAAATTAGTGGAACGGCAAACTGGAGCTCAAATAAAAGCTGTTAGGACGGACAATGGAGGTGAATATGTCAACAAAGAACTGTCAGATCATTTTCGTACTAATGGTATTGTGCACCAAACGACAGTGAAGTACAGTCCGCAACAAAATGGATTAGCAGAACGAACTATACGCTCAGTAATCGAGAAAGCTCGTTCTATGTTGGCACAGTGTTCTCTCTCCAAAGCGTATTGGGAAGACGCGGTACAAACTTCGGTGTATTTAAAGAATAGGTCCCCCCATCGCGCGCTTAACAACTTAACTCCTTTTGAGAAATTGTATGACCGTAAACCGAATCTAAGTAACCTTAGGGTTTTCGGGTGTCGAGCTTTGATTCATGTACCTGATTGTCAACGGAAGAAATTTGATATGAAAGCGATTGAATGTATCTTTGTTGGATATTCAGATGATCCAAATAGTTACATATTCAGAGACCCTCAATATCCAAGAAGGTTTACTAAGTCACGTGACGTTACATTCTTCGAAGGTTGCTTCACAAGTTTGAAGAACAATAAATTGAATGAAGAGCCAAGTACGTCCAAAAACGTTCCAGTATCTGGTCCTGTCATACTGTTAGACAATATGAGACCGGTACAAGAACGAAAAGATAGGTTGGTAGAGTCCCCTGCTCCTGTATGCGAGGAAAATGTATCTAGAGAGTCGAATGCCTCTCCTAGTACTATTCATGAGGCAAATGATATGTTACAGGAAGAATTTCATGATGCTTCTGCTGATCCACTTCCTGAAACGTCATGTCCACCTGAGACTGAGGTATTGGAGGACTGTCCTGTGGTAGAAGATCGGAGATATCCAACTAGAGATAGAAAACCTCCAGATTATTTCTCCTATCACACATTAGCTGAGGACAGAGAACCTCAAACGTACTCTCAAGCCATGCGAGACGATGACGCGGATAAATGGAAGTCAGCCATGCAAGATGAGTATGATTCGCTAATGAAAATGAATACATGGAAGCTGGTGGACAGGCCTGATCGTAAAATAATTCCCTGCAAATGGGTGTACAAGTTGAAGACAGATACACACGGTAATATCACTAGGTATAAAGCTAGACTAGTAATAAAGGGCTTTAATCAAGTCGCGGGAGTAGATTACCACGAGACTTTTTCGCCGGTGATCAGACATTCATCTCTGCGTACTTTATTTGCCTTAGCCGCCGAAATGGACCTTAAAATGCATCACTTGGATGTCGACACTGCCTTTTTGAATGGCGACCTAGAAGAGGAGGTCTACATGGACCAGCCTCAAGGTTTTGTGAAGAAGGGCCATGAAGATAAGGTATGTCTCCTGCAAAAGTCCTTATATGGGCTAAAGCAAGCCCCTCGTGCGTGGAACATTAAACTTAACGAAACCTTGTCTAAAATAGGTTTTAATAGGCTGCCTACTGAACCATGTGTATATAAGAAACTCATTGGTTCTGAAATAATATTACTGGCCATATTTGTTGATGACCTAATTATATTTTACAAGAACGACACTTCGTATGTCAAAGTCAAAAGTGATTTACAAAAATACTTTTCACTCAAAGACTTAGGGCCGTTGAAATATTATTTAGGAATAAATATTGATTGTAATGATGGAAAAGTTACTATAAATCAAAAGTCGTACATTACTTCGCTACTGAAGAAGTACGCATTACAGAATGCAAAGGAATTTGACACGCCATTAGCTAATAGCAAGCTAGCTGCTGATTCTGAAGGTAAGGAGTCAACTTATGATTATCAGCAGATAATTGGCTGTCTTATGTATCTTGCTGTGAATACACGGCCAGATATTGCGTTTGCTGCCAGTTATTTGAGCCAATTTAATACTAAATGTGGCAAAATTCATTGGCTAGCGGCAAAACGGGTGCTTCAATATTTAAAGCGCACTATAGATTATTCTATAATCTATAGGAAAACTGGAATACCTCTTATGGGTTATACGGATGCTGACTGGGCAAATTGTACCAGTGATCGGCGCTCTTATACCGGTTACTGTTTCAAACTTGCAGATGGCCCGGTGTCATGGGCGTCAAAGAAACAGCCTACAGTGGCGTTGTCGTCAACTGAAGCCGAATATATGGCACTAACAGAAGCAGCAAAAGAGGCTACATATTTGCGTAGATTCATTGCTCAGGTATGTAGCAATAATGATCAATATCCTACTATCACTTTATACAGCGATAGTCAGAGTGCACAAAACTTGGCATATAATCCCGTAAACCATGGTAGGACCAAGCACATTGACACGAAATTTCATTTTATTCGGGAAAAGGTGTCAGATAATATTATAAAACTAAAATTCATTAGTTCGAGCAATATGTCTGCTGATGTGCTCACCAAATGTCTGGGTAAAACTGCACATCAAAGATGTATTCAAGGGTTAGGTTTAATTAATTTACCTAGTTGATACCTATATTTTTTTGAATTTTATGTTTTATAGTTCGTTGGTTTTATCTACTGTTTGGTTTGTGATGTTACATTTAAAGTATTCTGTTATGAGCAAGTTTATGTACAGAGAATTTTGATTATGGGCGGGTGTTAAAATAGGTACTCTATTGTTGTACATAGGTACTGGCTATTTTTATAAGCTTTTGTAATCAAATTTCTATTTCCTTATATTTAAACTTGACTGACATAATTGTTTATACTTTACTTCAATACAAATTCCAATCAAAGCATGTCGTTTCTTTAACAATTTACTACAAATTATTGGCTTGCAATGAACAATAAAACAGATGCTAAATAAAACACTTGCATCATTATACGCTAACATTAGCATGCACTTGTACCAATATACCGCTAGTAATGTTTTTAAACGTGCTATACAAAATACAGAAATATACCTTTATAAAAAACCTCACTTGAAATATAAAAGGTTTTATTTAAGAAAAGTAATTGTATTAAGTGCTTTAATATTAATGGAAGCACATTCAATGGATTCGTATTCCTGTTCAAATGTGTACTCATATTTTATTGTGAAAGGTTCCTCATGTGATACATATATCGCATCGCACCCCTTTTATCCACATAACTGTTTAGCTTTGTGCCTCTTCAGGGTTCCGTACCAAAGGTATAAACGGAAACCCTACTACTTTATACTACTTCGCTGTCCGTCCGTCTGTCACCAGGCTGTATCTCATGAACCATGATAGTTAGACAGTTGAAATTTTCACAGATTATGTATAACTGTAGTCGATATAATATATATATAACAAAAATAGATCAGAATAAATATTTAAGGGGGCCCCCATACAACAAATGTTTTTTTTTCCATTTTTTTGCTAATCCTAATGAGTTGTATAGATGGTACGGAACCTTCGTGCGCGAGTCTGATTGGCACTTTGCTTAAGACAAGCTTTGACATGAAAATTTGAGTCAGTCAAAATATCTTTATTCAATTTAGATTGTAACAAGCACTTATGAATGTCAAAAAATTTACCACCGGTTCGTAAAAACCTCTGTTGAGAAGGTCTGGCAATAAACCTAGGTATATTTTGTAAACAGATTTACAATCATATTTTAGTGATATCTATACATCACAAGTATTTAACACAACTACATATTTAAAACAGTTCTCAATTCGCTATTTGGAGTAAGCACTCGCCAATGCGGATCGGAATTATTTCCAAATTTCCCTATCCATGATATAATCATTAATTTAATAATACGCCTTATATATTAATGTCTTCTTGACAATAGATTTAAATTTTGTGTCTGTTTCTGAGTCTTGGGAAACTTCTATAACTTCATACGGTTTACCCGTTTTCGCCATATACATAGCCAGGTACCATTTCTTAGGTGTGTATAAAAAATGTGTATAGGGTGTTAATTAAAACCTGTAATATACTTAAACCACATTAGGGCTACTAATTACTAATATGATCCAAGTAGAAAAATACTGTGATTCGAAAAAAAAAAGTTTTTTATGGAAGTGGAGTCGCAAGAAGACTTCTAATTTCGATGTTTCCCACTTTATCGTTAATCAGTAGCCCTAATATGGGTTACAGTATAGTACAGGATTTTTTTTATCAACCTGTAGGTATATTGAAATTTACTGTTCTCATTTTAATTAAAGCATGCATGCCTTCGCCTTCTTTTTGGGATGCTCAACTACCAAATGCAATGTAATACTGCAATGTTATATTTATAGCACGCGTACATGTAGGTATAGCCGAGGAAATTGAATCACGTACTGGTACTGGGATGGAACCGTTGTACTACCAATGTTATGTGACATCCCATACATTTGCCAAAGAAATCATAGCGAATAGATCACGAAAAGGTTTCACATTGGATTTAGTTCCATGACTGTCTATGAGAAATACGGCTATTGTGGTCTTGCCAAACCAAAACATGTTTTTTATATATATACTATCAAATTATGTGCTCGTAGAACAGTTTAAACGGTCCGCACGCAGCGACGGCTAGCGCGTACACTGAGGCAACTGCCAGTTACACTCGACTTCCCCGGCCCCGCGACAATATCGGTGCCGCGTATAGTGGTGCATGTCGGTTGCCTCAGTATACGTTGTACCGATTAGCAAAACGGTGTTAGATGCATTCATATACGTCACTTTATTTCCAAAACTAATAGGAATATCCGTCCAAATTTTTTGTGGTAGGTAAATAAGGAAATATTAATCACAAAATTGCAAAAAAACTAAAAATCAGAAATTTGTCACTTGTACCAGTATACGTAGGAGTCGATTTAGAATTGTTTTTTTTTCAAGTTGCTTAATGCTCCGTGTTGAAAAGTT
>NC_133488.1:114919-132011 GCF_025370935.1 Choristoneura fumiferana | reverse complement strand
ATGGCAGACGATGGGAGTGAATTCTATTTCTTAGCCATTCGCATTATGAAGGATGAAACTGCTTATTAGATAGAAAAGAAACCTCCAATCATCCCCATAGTAAGTTCCAGTGCAGCCGGGATTTTGAGCACGTGAGAGTCTGGCACTGTGAGTAAACTAAAGCAAGGACATTTGGCCTTTAAGGCCACATAACCCCAAGAAAAAACTGCTTAGAGCCGACCAATGGACTACTTACTACATAAGGGTGAACGGGAGCACCAAAGTTCGCATACTCTTCGCTAGTCATACCGTAATTTTTGTCCGATTCATCGTTTGTCATATTTTTTTTTTCCCACTGATACTATACAGTTTTCTGAAATTTTTAAATGGTCATCCTATACAAAAATCCATCCTATACATTTCTGAACAATTATTGGATTCAGAGAAAAAAGAGTTATGACAAACGATCGTTCAGTACCGATAGCGTCTCGATAGCGTTCGCGTTTTAATCTCAATTTGTATGGAAACACGAACATTGGAAACGTTCCGCCAGAGGCGCTGTTCGTGTTTCCATACAAATTGAGATTTTAACGCGAACGCGATCGAGACGTATTTTGTAACCGAAAACTTACACTAAGGGTACTGACAAACATTAGGTACATTCGGACTTCCAATAAGTATGATAGTATTGCCTCTCTACAATTTGGTGTTAAAAGATAACCATTGATATTCACAAAAATTCCCCTATGTCTTTTCGTGGTTTGCGCAAATTTGTAAAAATCATGAATCTGCTACTATTTTGAAACTGTTAAAGCCCGTTCATATCAAGCTATGATTTAGATTCGGATTGGCTATAAGTTCAGATTCGCTTCAACTCCCTTCTAACCGCAATATATCATCCCGGTTGCTCTGAATTATTGCCACTGAAGTGCATAGCGAGGGCGAAGTGCAAACTTGTGTCACGACTGTAAGGAAATTTATTGAAGGCGATCTTTATGCACGTCACGGGAAGCGAGGATTTGCATCGACTCAATGGTTGCCTTACGGCGATTTACTGCGGCTTCCGGAGTTCGAAACCCTTGTTAGGTCGCGTTATCCTATTGTGTTTATGAGGATGTGTGAGCATGCGTTTGTGTGTTTATTGACCCCGTTGCAGAAGAAACGTTTTGATTTCTGATACTACGGTATCAGTCAAAACTGCTTCAACTTTGCCCTCTGGCCCCAACATTGCCTGATTCTATTTAAAGTCGATAACTTAGCACCCTTTAGGTTTTAAAACTTTTATCCCCCCGTAATAATAATTCCCGTGTAGATAAAAGTTTAAAATCTATAAGAGTGCTAAGTTATCGACTCTAAATCAACTCAGGCAATGTTGGGGCCAGAGGGCAAAGTTGAAGCAGTTTACGTTATGTTTACAAAAAAAAATGACAAAATGATCACGGCTCTTTTGATATTCAAATTGTAATAAGGTGTGACATGGCAAATACGAGACTTCTTGAATGAATATTTTCCGGAGTACAGAGGTTTTCACGCTGACTTACTCACTTAACCACTGCATGAAACTTTTCGTATTTTGTGACAGCCCTCTATAACACGTTATTGAAGCCACAATAACATTGGCTGCGGCTCGGCGTACATAACGTCATGTAACATTGGAAACCATCCCTGGCGAGTATTGTTTAGACTGCATCGTAAAGCTAAGGTAGGGATGTTAAGATGCTTAAAAATAATGTTCCTAATATAAAAACACATTACGTATGTACGTAAATACGCAAAATATTAATATACGTAAAAAATACGCATACGAGGCCGGGGTCTGTCAGCTCCTATTTTCCCTTATGCAATACTACTAACCCAATAAACTAAGCTAAACTTACCTATACACCCATATTACTTATTATTCATAAAGTTATGCTTCAGAATATCATGCGTGATGCGTACCTTATGTTTTCACATCGCATTTTGTCGGAAAGTTCGTATTTTTATCTTGCTTACTCGGTAAAGAGCGTTTATACCTGCTGAGCTGGCAACGTTGCATTTTTGATAGTTTTTTCCGATTATTCCATTGAATATTGAATTGAATAAAAATTAAAATGTGGTCTGTTAGAACCGTTCTTAATATAATAATATAAGTTAATCTGTCTACTGCAATAATTATTCGTGATAGACTTTTATATTCTTTAAAAACGTAAAAATGTTTATTAACGGTTTTTAAAGAAAACAAAATGTTTAACAAAAAATTAAAACCGACTACAAAAAAATAAAAAAAATAACAAATAATGGAACCGACTACAAAACCCTTGTAAATATTTATCTATGTTCGTACTAGCTCGAAGTCGGTGCCTCAGCACGAGCCGGCAGGAGTGGGACAGTAGTCGTCTACCTCACCTACATACTATGGGTTTCAATCCCTCCTGCTGGGTCGTGCTGAGTAACCGACTTCGAGCTAGTACGTACCTAGAAAAATATTTACAAGGGTTTCGTAGTCGGTTCCATTTATTGTTATTTTTTTTTAAATTTGGAGTCGGTTTTACTTTTTTGTTAAAAAATTTCTTTATTTCTCACTTTTTAGTGATTCGTAGCCAAAGCAAATCTCACAACGGTTCCATTAAGCCCAAACATTACTTAGTTGCTTTGTTTTATAACAGAGTTCCGTTGCCTACCTTATGGCTTCAGCATCAGATCAGTTGGTAGGTATATTAATCATGATCGTTTATAGACGAGCGAGCATTACTTAGCTTTGATGAGTTGCATTGGTCATCTACGGTCTTCTTCATTAGGTCCAGGTTACCAAATAATACTTTCTGAATGTAAATGCTCATCTTTATGCTAAAAATGCCAAAATCGCCATAGGTGTGCCTATAAAATTTGAGGTTTGTCCTCGATTTCCCTAGGATCCCATTATCAAATCTTGACTTGGTGACAACTAATAACTTTCAATAAGCTACTTCAGAAAGCAAGATAAATACAAAAATCTCGACAAAATACGATGTGAAAACATTATTCAGTAAATCTGTACCTAATTTATGGCTATTAAGTATTATGCGATGATACTGTTATGACACTTAAACGTTATGCGTACCTACTACGTATGGTACCTACTAATGACATACCAAGTTATGCGTTTCATGATAGAATAGTATAAATTATGTCAATCAAGGATTCTAGGCGGCAATAGAATAGAAAAGAATAATTTTTATTTAGCAAAAAAGTTACATAGTGCACAAAAAATTAATATCATCATCGTCCCAGCCTATATACGTCCCACTGCTGGGCACAGGCCTCCTCTCAGAACAAGAGGGCTTGGGCCATAGTTCCCACGCGGGCCCAGTGCGGATTGGGAACTTCACACACACCATTAATTGCGTCGTAGGTGTGGCAGGTTTCCTCACGATGTTTTCCTTCACCGCAAAGCTCGTGGTAAATTTCAAATGTAACTCCGCACATGAATTTCGAAAAACTCAGAGGTGCGAGCCGGGTTTGAACCCACGACCCTCTGCTTGAGAGGCGATAGGTCAAACCACTAGGCCACCACGGCTTCTTCTTAATATATAATTAATATATCATCATCAAATTAATGTAAAAAAAGTTCATGTATCAGGAAAAGGACAAAGGCCAAAGACGCATTCAAACAAATACTGACACTCACATGGAGATGGGCAGGTCATATCCAAGGAACAACGGATGGCAGATGGTCGCAAACTGTTACAAATTTGTACCCAATATACAAAAGGAGAAGACGAGGCAGACCACTGAAAAAATGGAGCGACGATATCAAAGAAGGCTGGAACGTATTAAATGATATTGTAACGGATACCGAGTTTAGCTCGACATGTTTCGGGCTATTTCGTAGCCCTTCTTCTCAGGAGCACGCGAACGCGACTCGGCGGCTGCCGCAACACGCCGTTACAATATAATTTAATATGAGTGAGTCTCACGGTAGTTTCATGTTCAAAAAGGCTGGAACGCTTTGGCCAAGAGTGGCAAAAGACAGAGATAGCTGGCATAATATGGAGAAGGAATTCACCGCCAAAGGCCCTTACATAAAATAAAATATACATTATATACGTATAATAAAAATACTAATAATAAATCTTAAGAAATATATTAATATTACTAACAAAAGTAATATACAGAAATACACACATGGCTATATTGTGTAACATCGTATTACTTAATTCGAAATTAAAGTTTTTGTGCATAAAGCAGCGTTTCCACCAAAGATGTGCGAGAATGTGTTGCAAGGATCGCCTCGCTCCACTCAGCTGTTTCCACCAGAGATGTGCTGTGCGAGGATGTGTAAAATAGATGTAAACGCTGCTTCATTCTGACTACTTTTACGAACCTAAAGTAAGTAGTAGTAAGTGGTAGGACCTTGTGTAAGGTCCGCCCGGATTGCTACCACCATCTTGCTCGCTAATCCTGCCGGTGGAGAGTAAGACAGCCGGTGAAATTACTGGCACTTGAGTTATCCCAACGCATCTGCAATACCCCTAATGTTGCAGATGTTTATGAGCGGTGGTGATCTCTTACCATCAGGAGACCCACTTGCTCGTTTGCCATCCAGTCGAATAAAAAAAACCTTGAACAGAATTAGACCAACGTAGCCGTTTATATCTATCATCGTTTCATTTCACAAAAAAACTTTTTTTGGTCTAAAACAAGCACCTACTCGTGTTATTTGTGAAATGAGGAGATTGCCGTTTGAACGTAGCGTGCCGCATGTGCGGATGAGCGTTTGAATAAATGATTCCATGCGACGCCGTTATTGGCTAACGCTTCCGCGGCCGTCATGGTAAACATGCGTGGGTTTAGCAGGGAGGGTTCTGTACAAAACTAAATTATTGCATTAGCCACCCAATTGCTTTTGGCAACTAGAACTAGCTGTCAACGCTCTAATTTGTTATTAAATAAGAGTTCAACTCAAAATTCGAAGCAAGTGAGTGGCTAGTACTCGTAATGTTAATGGGAAAATTTGTTAGTGATGTGTTTTTTTTTAATGTAATAAGGCAAAATAAGCATAAGGTCACCTAAATAGGAGGCAATCACCGCCATGGACAATCTCAACACAAGAGGTGCGTTCACATAGACAGATGTGTTGCCGGGCATAAAGAGATTGATAGCCGCGTTTTTAAAGATTCTTAAGTTATATTTATATAACTACTACTCCGGGAATAGGTACGGTCTCAGGAAGCTGGTTCTGTAGTTATGTTATATGATTAATATGTGTGTGTATGCTCGTTTGTCCTTGACGCTAAAATAGCAAGACCATTGGGGTGCTACTCTATATAGATGCATAACAATCGTAGAAACTTCATTTCTCGAATAAATTCAAATGTAGCATTATACCAAATTATAAATTAAAGTTAAAATTGAAGTTTATGACCTAATCATGACCCACTCGCTAATTGACGAGATTTAATTTTTATTGACACCTGAAAATTACTACAGGAATCAAAAGAGTTTTGCCTCCTGAACATGGAAAATATTTGTTATATTATTTATTTGTTATAACTTTAATTTCGAATCAAGTAATACGATGTTACATAAATAATTTTTTGTGCACTATGTAACTTTATTGCTAAATAAAAATTATTCCATTCTATTCTATTCTATTGCCTACAGAGAACGAATCAAATTATAGTCTTAGAAATATGTAACCTTGTCAATTGCGTATCTTGTGAGTTTTCTCCATCTACATTATTTTCTGTATTACACTGTGATGTGCAACTGTGTAACAAAAGTAGTGAACCATTACTCACCGACCTCTAAAACCGTTCCGGCCGAGAATCACGTCAACGGTATAAAACCTAACGAGACCCACCCGTACGTAACGGCCGTCGATATGTAACGCTCAAGCACTACTGTAATCCCGTGAGGGGTCAGATATTAGTCTTGCTTCCAATATTTATACGAATATCGGTAAGCGAATGACGTGCCAAAAACTAAGAGTAAAATCTAAAAACAAGTTCGAAATTCAATTTAAAAGTGTGCACTGGGTAGAAGAGAGAATTCGGCACGTCCCTTAGTAGGTTCGAAACCGAAAGAATTCTTTACGGTTCTACTAATAATACCATCAACATAAAAAGCTATTTATGAGTATGTGTAGCTTAAAATTAAATATGGGAATTATGTAACTCCGTCTGGCGAAAGAACAGTAAGCAATATCTCGCGGGAACTTTTTATTTTACGGGAGTAAAACTATCATATGTAAATACCCCTACGGGGTCCTACGGAGGACCCTCCCCCTTAGAATGTCACAATGAACGAAAACTCGCCACTTTCATCCACCGGTTTCCCGCAGTTCTATAGGTCCTCTATATGTCCTCAGTCCACCTGGTGGGAGGTCTGCCAACGCTTTGTCCATGGTTCATGGTCGCTACTCGAGGACTTTTCTTCCCCAACGGTTATCTGTACCCTTAGTGTAAGTTTTCGGTTACAAAATACGTCTCGATCGCATTCGCGTTAAATTCTCAATTTGTACGGAAACACGAACAGCGCCTCTAGCGGAACGTTTGCGATGTGTTTCCATACAAATTGAGATTTTAACGCGAACGCGATCGAGAAGTATTCTGTAACCGAAAACTTACACTAAGGGTACTGGTCTTAGAGCGATGTGACCCGCCCATTGCCACTACAACTTGCATATTAATATTTTTCACACCTCTCCTTCAGAAAAGTAACTTTTCCTCCCTGACGAGAGGGAGCAAAGTGCAACTTTTCTGTTCAAGGCTTTTCTAAGTGTTTTATTGCAAATGCAATTTTTTGAAGTTGATAATTGTAAAGCCACGCCATTTTCTATGCTGGTTGTTCTTTAATAATATTTAGAATTATTATTTTTTCTATTTTCTTAATGCTCGGTGCGAAAAGTTGTTTGAGCCACTCGGGAGCTAAATTATTTTCATCTTGGGCGTTAACACTTGAATCCCTCATTACGCTCAGGATTCTACTTTATAATCCCTCGCTACGCTCAGGATTCTATTGTAGAATCCTTCGCTACATTCTGGATTCAATGTACGCCCTCGCCGTAAATACACCATTTTTGCTCCCTTGTGACACAAATAACTATTTCCAGCTATGTCGGTGACTAGTTCTTCGACGAACTGCCGTATTCCGGATTCTATCGCGCAAAGAAACTCCAAACATAGCTCTCTGTTATTGTTCATGTTAGGTCAAATATTGCAAGTTAATTTTGACCCAGTTCCGGTGTTCGGATTGACCTAGAATTTGGTATACTTCTGCATATTAGTTGGGTGACAATGCCAAGTACAGTTAACAAAAGAAGTTTGTATTAAAAATTAAATTTATGACAGACACTTATTCTGATTTTTTTGATATTATAATTTAAGCCTTGTATGATGACAGTGAAGTTGTCAAGGTCATCAATCTAGCCAAATGTTACTTTTGACAGTTTTCCGAGCAATACAATATGGTATAAATATATAATTATAATCAATCTAATATACAAAGGTACCGTGTCACAGTGCTTGTAACCAAACTCCTCCGAAACGACTTGACCGATTTTTATGTTTTTTTGTGTATATTCGGTAGGTCTTAGAATACAACGTAACTATTTTTCATACTTCTTCAGCTAGCACCTAATGATAATGATTGTTTATCTTTTTTTTAATTTCCTACAGGTTTATTATGAGCAACATTCACCACATAACGTAAAGTGCAACCACATTTTCGACGTTAAAAGGAAAACTCTGAAAATGAATGAAAATGAAATCTTAAGATTCTTACTTGTGAATACTATAGAATTTTGGCCTTATCATCATAATCGTCGTCCCAGTCTCACATCCTACTGCTGCTGCTGGGCAGAGACCTCCTCTCAGAATAAGAGAGCTTGCGTACACGTTGCTTAGGATAGGGGCTCAGCGAACACTGGATATTCAGATACACGTAAATGTATCTTCGGAGTCCTCGGTGCGCGAGTCAGACTCGCACTTGGCTAGATTGTTCTAACTTTTAAGCTTTAATCTATATATATAAAAGAAAGTCGTGTTAGTTACACCACTTATAACTCAAGAACGGCAGAACATATTTGGCTGAAAATTGGTAGGGAGGTAGCTTAGAGCCAGGAGACGGACATAGGATACTTTTTATCCCGATATTCCCACGGGATAGGGATCAAATCTCAAAATAACAACCGCTGGGCTTAGAGCCGTGAAATTTGGTATGTGGGTAGCTGGTCGTCTGGAATAACACATAGGTTACTTTTTATCCCGATATTCCCACGGGATACCTAGGGATAAAATCTCGAAATAACAATCTCGGGGCTTAGAGCTATGAAATTTGGTATGTAGGTAGCTGGACCTCTGGAATAACACATAAGTTACTTTTTATCCCGATATTGCCACGGGATACCTAGGGATAAAATCTCGAAATAACAATCTCGGGGCTTAAGAGTCATGAAATTTAGTATGTAGGTAGCTGGACGTCTGGAATAACACATAGGCTACTTTTTATTTATTCCGATATTACCACGTGATAAGGATAAAATCTTGAAATAATAACCGCTAGGCTTAGAGTCATGAAATTTGGTATGTAGGTAGCTGGTCGTCTGAAATAACACAGAGGCGACTTTTTGACCCGATATTCCCACTGGATACCTAGGGATAAAATCTCGAAATAACAATCGCTGGGCTTAGAGCTATAAAATTTGGTATGTAGGTAGCTGTAACCTCTACATACCAAATTTTATGAATATTCCGGAATAAAATATTAATATATGAATATTATTATTTTATTCCAGAGGGAATAACACATAGGCTACTTTTTATCCCGATATTCCCACGGGATAGGGATACACAGTATACACACACACAAATATCACGCCTGTATTCCCAAATGGGGTAGGTAGAGCACACGAAAAGTTACCGCTTCAGAGCCACTTTTAGCAATTTTAGGTTTAAAATTTTGACAAAAAAAAGGTACAATAACCGCAAGGCTTAGAGTCATGAAATTTGGTATGTAGGTAGGTAGCTGGACGTCTGGAATAAGACATAGGCTACTTTTTATCCCGATATTCCTAAGGGATAGCGAAAAATCTTGAAATTTAAGCACGGGGTTAGAGTCTTGAATTTTGTACAGTTGTTCACAACACAACCTCAATGAAGACCACAATATAAATTTTGGAAATTTCCATGGGAATTTTGTAAAATCCCGAACATTTCAATTGCAACTACCAGACCGAACTCAACTATGATAACTCAAGAACGGCTGGACCAATTTTTATGATTTTTGTGTTTTTGGATTATGTCAATGACATTTTTTTTCACTTTTTAGCATGGCCATCTAGATCTAGAAGGAGCTTATATACAACACTGGAGGTTGAACGCCGAACATCCGTCTGAAATAAGAAATTTGATATTTTTTACGTCTCGAACATATTCCATCTCTTTATTTAGTTAGGTTAAGAAAGAGATGGAAGTCATTCGTGAAATGTGAAAGAAAGAGATGGAATATATAAATAAGTAATAAAGGTCAAACTTCTTTGTTCGGCGTTCAACCTCCAGTTGTGTATATAAGCTCCTTGGTCGTGACCAACTCGATTTTTTTTTATAGTCGGCCGTGGCAAGTGGCCAAAAGGTAGGTACCGTTGGAGGTTGGATATAAGTAAATTCAATTTATTATTATTCTCATTTTTTTGTAGTATTTTACTTTCCTCACAGTCGAAATGAAAAGTAGATTGTAACTCGGGTGAAGTGAAATTACCAATTTCCCCTCGAACTATTGGCGCTCTCATTCATTTGAGCGCCAGAAATATCTCGGGTGAAATGGGTCACTTTCCACACTTGGTTATCAATCATTTAATGGTTATCCCGTCGATAAGGTAAAATTAGTAAACTTTCCCCTCAAATTAAATTGTATTCAAATAAATTGGACCCGCTAGATTTCGCAGTCAGTTTGGTATGTTATCATAATTTTAATGTAGTGTTTTTTCGGGCAGGACAACGTCTGCCGGGTCCGCTAGTTTAATATAAATAAACAAAAAATAAATGTGGTCTTTTATAATATGGTCTTTATTTGCTGCTAGAATTCGCCTGTTTATAACTTATGTGAGAATAATGTTATTACTAGCTTTTTCCCGCGGCTTCGCCCGCGTGGAATTCGGTTATCGCGCGGTTCCCTCGGGAACTATGCATTTTCCGGGATTAAAAGTAGCCTATGTCACTTTCTGGCCCATAAATTATCTCTATGCCAAAAATCACGTCGGTCCGTCGCTTCGTTTCAACTTGAAAGACGGACAAACATACAAACAATCAAACACACACACACTTTCGCATTCATAATATTAGTATGGGTATGCATGTGAGAATAAATAAATAAATAAATAAATAAATATCACGGACAATTCACACCAATTGACCTAGTCCTAAAGTAAGCTGAGCAAAGCTTGTGTTATGGTACTAAGCAACGGATAAATATAATTATATAAATAGATACATACTTAATAAATAGTAAACACCCAAGACCCGAGAAAAAACATTCGTATTTTCATACAAATATCTGCCCCGACACGGAAATCGAACCCGGGACCTCAAGCTTCGTAGTCAGGTTCTCTTACCACTAGGCCATCTGGTCGTCTACTATGAATATACTATGTTATTGTATGATCACTTTATGTATAAGCGTCTGAAACTGCTCCCACCTTATTTCATCGACGTTATCGTATTATATGAAAAGGATAACCCTATTTGCCTGAACGGGAAAAAACACAGATTGGATGAAACAGCTAAATCTATAAGAGTTCTTGTAGCAGGCTAGTTGAGGTTCATTTGACAACTTTGTCATTTTGGTCACGTTTGTGATTGGTTAGGTAACAAAACGAGCCAATCGCAAGAAAGACTAATGTCAAACGTTAAAACACCGGCCAAGAGCGTGTCGGACGTGCCCAAAATAGGGTTCCGTAGCCAGTACAAAAAAATAATTAATATTTTTCTAAGAATTTCGTATTTTATACGGAATCTTCCATAGTTTAGGTATATTTTATACCTTAGGCTGCTATTTACTCTTAAACTACTAATAATTCTCAAGTAAACTTAACCGTTATAGTTTTTCTTGAAAGTTTGATATACTTACTATATCCTGAATTTTTTCAAATTTTTCCACCCACCGGTTTAGATTTTAGAGGGGGGGACCCTCGATTTTATTGAAAATTTGCACTTTAAAGTTGAATATTTCGCAAACAAATCGCTGAATCGAAAAATCGTCTTAGCAAACCCCTGGTAAATGGTTTTAAAAGATCTATCCAACGATACCCCACACTATAGGATTGGATGAGAAAAAAAAATCACCCCCACTTTACGTCTATGGGAGGTACCCTAAAAAATTTTTTAGTTTTTTTGTACCATTTTGTCGGCATACATATATATCCGTGAAAAATTACAGCTTTCTAGCATTGATAGTCCCTGAACAAAGCCGCGGACGGACGGTCAGACAGACAGACAGACAGACATGGCGAAACTATAAGGGTTCCGTTTTTACCATTTGGCTCCGGAACCCTACAAAACGATTCCGTAAAAATATGTAGGTACCTATTTATGAATATCCAGTGTTAGCACAGCCCTCGTCTTAGCAAAATATTCGCTACAATTTAGGGATCTTTAGTAAACGAGCTTATCAATCTTTCAAAAGGGCCGGCAACGCATCACCTTCGGGTTGTGGGTGTCTATGAGCGGCGGTGATTGTATCCTGTCAGGTAACCCCTTAGAGCAGCGCGGGCTTCCTACGGAAGGTAGTAGCCATACGCCACGTTCCCCTCTGTCAAAGTACAAGCCCAACTGGGCATGCGAATTTTATAAAACAAGGCGCGCGAGTGAACGCTGCAGTGCTAAAAATGCCGAATTGTTCTATCTTCTGCTGTAAAAAGAGATCTGGGACATCAAGCTTGCAAAAAGATGGTGTTACATTTCATTATGTAAGTAAATTGTTATCGTATTACATTTTAAACAACAAAGTCAACAAACTACAATTTTGGATCGGTCACGCGATAAATCCAACTTTCGTCGATGAACAAGTTAGGGATGTTGCTGTCAATGTTGAGTTTTGAGTCTCTGTACACGAATTATTAGTGTATTGTTGGATTATTTATGTGTTAACGTCGTCATTACAGTCAGTTGGCAGTTTGTTTTTGCATGTAAGTGTGCGGAACTGCACTTGTGTGCACATTTACCCCGCAAAAAACGCCAGAACTATTTTAAAGGTTAATCTACCGCTAAGGCTACTCCCTTCCGGTAGGAAACCCGCGTTGCTCTGTTTGTTCATATTCCCCCTCGTACATAAAAAAGAGTGTGGTGCAGATGGTCCTGGCATAGTTTTTTTTTTGCTAATTACATAATGTTCAACCATTTCGCCTGTTTTTTTTTGCCCTATGGACTGCAGAACTCTATAAAAATAAAAATAACCCTCTTTTGCATCGCTTGTTAGTACGAAGCGCCGTGTGTGCGTCCGGATCGGATTTGGTCATTTTTTTACGTTTTCTCGCTTCGCTATGAACTGCATGCATGATTTCGTTGATTACTGATTGCAGTTTGATTGCTCCATTGGAGGATGACTGCCCGATCAGTCGGTGGGGCAAATCTGACTCCCATTCTGAGTTCAATTTAAAATAAGGACTTGAATATTATGTATCTAGATTATATGCTCCACGAAATGAAAATAAAAAAAAATGAGAAAATATCGCAAACTGGTAGTTCTAAGAGATATCTATAACAACCGGATGGCCAAGTGGTTAGCGAAGCTGCCTGCGAAGCTTAAGGTTCCGGGCTCGATTCCCAGCCGAGGCAGATATTTGTATGAATAATACGAATGTTATTCTCGGGTCTAAGGGAACGAAAACAAAACAATCCTATAAAAGTGTTTCCTTAAGGGGTACGGATTCTTTATAAAAATGGCCTAAGTAGTTACTTGACCCAATGTAAAATTTAATAGAATCTCTTTTAAGCAAGCAAGAGGTCATAAATATTGTTTTACCTGATTTGAACAAATAAGCTTATTTCACTAGTTTAGGATTACGTTGTTAGTCAGAAATGTTACTGTTTTATTTGTTATAGCAGTTAGAATAATGTCATTAATGATATGGAACTGATAAGTTAATAGTTTGTTGCCATCACGCGATACACACACGCATTAGAGTCACGCAAATTAGTGCTATCACGTTTATAAATGAATGCAAGTTTTAAAATAATACGGTGATAAAAGAACGTGACAAGGGAAATGCTAGTGATTATTATAAAGTAGAGACCCGCTCCGGCCTCGCACTAGTGCAACAGTGAAACAGAAAGAGTTGAAAAAAAGAAACAAAATTCGCTTTCACAAAAGACACGCATATGAAATATAAATACACGATTATTCCCGAATTCCCGATCAAGCTTCTACTAAAGCTAATGATATTAATTGAGTCATCTGTACTTCTCCACCTACACCTTTAAGTTGGGTCCGCTACTTTGAGCTGACCTATATTTGCCTGTAAGACCCTCTTAGCAGTGGTTTTTGCCATGCCACAAAGCTATGGTTATGGCTCGTAGGAATCTATTGCCAGTTTACTTGCGTCGTTCATTTTCCCAAAAGACCTTTGCCCAAAAGATCAAAAGTGAGACAAGGAATGAGAAAGGTCTCCTATAGTATTTATAACGAAACGCTGGCTTTCTGATATTTACGAATATTTGGATTGCTTTTGTCGAAAAATAATTACATCTGTTTTACAAGCTTTTTTAATATTTCGTTATAATATATATCACGCTGCGTGGGGCTCCTTATCGATATAAGAAAAATAGTGTGTGCAGGCCTCCCACTAGATGGACTCACGATATCGTGAGAATTTCTGGCAACCAGTGGAATGCAAGTGACGGGTTGTCGTTCATTGTGGCGTTCTAAGGGGGGGCTTTGTTCAGCAAGTGTCTTCCGTGGAAGACAGCCGCGGCTGATGAAGATGAATGTGCTTCAGATCAAGAAATTCACAGTTCGTTTTTTGAGTGCCACTATTGAACGTACCTAACGCTGGCCATCAGTACAGTCTATGGGCTGTCGTATTTTTGTATAATGAACAGCCCTGTCACTGTCTCCTATGAGGTTTTCTCGGAGCTTTGTCATGTTTTGGAATTTGCTTTTAATAAACTTATTTACATTATATTATTCGTAGTTTCCTGACCTTCTAATAGGTTATGGGCTTGCTAAGGTGTATAGCTACGTAATTCACGTAATATAGTGTGTGAATATTGTTTATTTGGCGAAATATGGGTGAGCATTCAAACTCGACGGTTACTATGGAAAAGCTAAAAGGTACCATTAATTATCGAGATTGGGCATTTCAAATGCAAAATGTACTCATTTTTGAAAACTTGTGGCAATTTGTTACCGGAACAACCGAAACCGAAAAAGCCGAGCTAAAACTTCGAGAGGAGAAGGCTCGAGCTAGGATCTGTTTAAGTGTTGACAAGTCATGTTATTCTCATATTATTCAAGCCAAGACGGCGAAAGATGTGTGGGATGCTTTAAAAAAGGCGTATGACGATACTGGTTTGCATAGAAGGTTGACATGTCTACGAGCTTTATGTTCGATAAAGTTAGAACAGTTTGATTCCATGGAAACTTATGTAAATGAGATCTTGTCGTTGGCTGATCAACTTAGTAGTATGGATAAACCTCTAGATGATGAATTTCTTGCTGCTATAATGCTTCAAGGGTTGCCTCAAGAGTATGAACCCATGATTATGGCTCTGGAGCACTCAAGCATTGATTTAACGACAGATAAAGTCAAAACTAAACTGCTTCAAGACAAGCGATGGAAAGGGACGGCTGCTGGTGGTGATGACTGCTTGTTTACGCGGAATCGTGGTTACAACAAGACTAGTTCCCATGGCAACGGTAAAAATTTACCAAGTACGTCTAAACATGCTAATACCTCGTCGAATACGAAGAAGAAACTTTGGTGTTGGAAGTGTCGATCAAAGGGTCACGTCAAGAAAGACTGTACTCAACCAGATGATGGGTCGAAGACTAATCTGGTTTTGACCGCACTCAGCACGGCTAAAGGTGATGATACTTCTTGGATTATAGATTCCGGAGCTACGAATCATATGTCAGGATGTCGTGACTGGTTCGAATCTCTTCGAGACTCGTCGACGAAGGAGGTGTGTGTGGCTAATGGCAAAAAGCTAGTCGTAAGCGGCAAAGGTGACGTACATTTTACATCTAAGTTTAATGGTGAATTGTGGAACATAACTTTGAAAGACGTTTTGTTTATACCTGATCTTACTGTAAATTTGATATCTGTATCTAGTTTAACAGAAAAAGACTTTAAGCTTTCATTTACTAATACAACATGTAACATAATAAAATCTGGTAAGGTAGTATTAACTGCTAGGAAGATTGGGAGAGTTTACATACTTCTTACTGTTGGTAGAGCCAATCTGACTACTTCAGCTACTTCTAAGGACATGATGTTATGGCATCAACGATTAGGTCACTTAAATTTTGATAGCTTGGCGTCACTTAGGAAAGTTGCTAATGGCATTGATTTTCAGGTTACTACTCAGAAGGAAGTTTGTGAGGTGTGTCTTAAGGGTAAGCAATCGCGCACTCCCTTTGTGACTGATCCTAACAAGCAGGTCGCTAAAGCACGGCTGGACCTCATTCACACTGATGTCATCGGGCCGATGCCGACGACTTCTCTTGGAGGAAAGCGTTACATCCTCACATTCCTAGATGACTACTCCAGGAAAGTGTTTGTCTTCCCCATTGCGAAGAAGAGTGATGTGTGTAAGTACACTATTGATTTTATTAAACTTGTTGAGAATCAGTGCAATGCGAAAGTTAAAGTTTTAAGATCAGATAATGGTACTGAATACGTTAATACCGAGTTGATGAACTTCCTAAAGAGGAAGGGGATCGTTCATCAGCTGACAGTACCATATAGTCCTCAGCAGAATGGATCTGCAGAGCGTTTCAACCGCTCATTGCTGGATAAAGTCCGTTGTCTACTGTTTAATGCCAATTTAGATGACAAGATGTGGGCAGAAGCTGCTAATACTGCAGTATTTCTTATTAACCGGTCGCCAAGTTCGAGACTGTCGGGTAAAATACCCGAAGAGTTTTGGAGTGGTTAATAAGGTAAATCTTAAGAATTTGCGTGTCTTTGGTTGTGAGGCATTGCACATATAAATGACTGCAAAAGAAAGAAGTTAGATCCCAAAAGTAAGAAACTAATCTTCTTAGGTTACTGTGAAAACGTAAAGGGATATCGTTTGTTCAATCCTGATGACAATAAGATCATTGTATCACGTGACGTGGTTTCAATGAATCTGTGTTCCCAGGTAGGCGCTCTAATAGGCTACAAAAACAAATGTTTGAACCTATTTTTCTTACAGGAGGTGGTGAAGAGGAGGAGTGTAAAAACTACGCCAGTCGAGGCGGAGCCGGAACGAGTTTCGATCGAGTCATTGGATTATCCTCTGGAGGCGGAGCGAGAACCGACTTCTATAGAATCACCAAATTATCCTGTTTGGCGGAGTGCGAACATGAATACGTGCCTAGTGAAGATCATCTTGAACAACCTCAGGATGTACAAGAGTCTTCTAGTCACCGATACAACCTACGTCCTCGTATACCGAAACCACTTGTAACGTAACTAATGTTACTAATGTAAAGAGCCCGTAGAGCCACGTACTGTCAAGGAAGCATTGAGTTGTGAAGAAAAGAGCTATGGCAGAAAGCCATGCAGGAAGAAATAGACTCTTTTATCTTACATGGAGCTTGGGAGCTTACGGATAAGCCTGTTGACAAAAATGTAGTGAAAAACAAGTGGATTTTTAATTGAAGCGAGACTCTGACGGAAACATTACACGTTACAAGGCGAGATTGGTCGCGAAAGGCTTTACCCAAAAGTATGGTGAAGATTTTAACGAAACTTTTTCACCGGTCGTTTCGTCACTGCTCTATAAGACTATTATTGGCTCTAGCTGTACAATTAGATCTAAAATTGATCATTTAGATGTACAAACGGCGTTCCTAAATGGAGAGCTGCGCGAGGAGATTTACATGCAGCAGCCGGAAGGTTTCATGTGTCCTGGAAGCGAAAATAAAGTTATAGATTACGAAAGGGCTG
>NC_133488.1:8515-114819 GCF_025370935.1 Choristoneura fumiferana | reverse complement strand
TAGTACGTAAAAATAATTTCAAGGTTTTGTAGTCGGTTCCATTTTTTTATTTTTTTTGGAGTCGGTTTTCTTTATGTTAAAAAATTTCTTTATTTCTCACTTTGAGTGACTCGTAGCCAAAGTACATCTTACAACGATTCCATTAAGCCCAAACACGACTTAGTTACGTTGTTTTATAACAGAGTTCCGTTGCCGACCTTCTGGCTTCAGCATCAGATCACTTCGAAAGAATCATTAACTTAAAGCTTCTTCTTAGATGCTTATCTAGGTATATTAATCATGATCGTTTATACGAGCGAGCATTACTTAGCTTTGATGAGTTCAATTGGTCATCTACTACGGTCTCCTTCATCAAGTCCTGGTTACCAAATGATACTTACTTTCTGAATGTAAATGCTCATCATCATGCTAATAATGCCAAAATCCCAAAGGTGTGCCTATAAAATTTGAGGTTTGGCCTCGATTTTCTTAGGATCCCGTCATCAGATCTTGACTTGGTGACAATGGGACCACCTCAGAAGAATACTCTTTCGAATAAAAATAGAATTTTGTAGATCAGTCCACAATTGACTGAGTAATCGGTGAACATACATAAAAAAAATTAAAAAAAATATACAAATATCGGAACATAGAACCTCCTCCTTTTTGAAGTCGGTTAAAAATAAATCCATATCCACATATTGAAAAACAAACTCCGTGGAAATAATATAGCTAAAGCTATATTCCACGGGGCTAATGCAGCCGGCCCCGTTCAGGCTAAACGATTTTAAATCTCAGTTGCTAACAGTTACCGATGTTTTGCAGCGAATAAGAAATGTTAACGGGAATTTTGTTGGTCGCAAAAGAGATCAGAAAATAGTTAATGTTCACTTTGGATTTTGTATGCTGCAGAAACTAAACTAACATTTTTATGATCACAGAAATGCATGTGTTACTTTCACGAAGCTCTCTTCGTGAAAGTAACACATGCATCAAGCACATGCAGTAAGTATCTCTCTAGATAATATAACCAACTTAGAAAAAGTTGAAGTACCCCGATATTGACACTTAAAGTTCAATGTCTTAAAAATGTCTTTTTAACCCCGACGCAAGAAGAGGGGTGTTATAAGTTTGACTGCTATGTGTCTGTGTGTCTGTCTGTGATACCGTTGCTTTTAAACGGGAGAACCGATTTGAATACGGTTTTTTTTATTTGAAAGCAAATTTTCTAGGGATGGTTCTTAGATGTTTCATCAAAATCAGTTTAGCCGTTTTTGAGATATTGAACTTTGAAGTGACAAAATTGGAAGTTTTCCAACTTTTTCTTGGTAAGGTTAGGTTATTATTACACATAGCTAAAAACCACCGCAAAGAAATTAATTCCGTTTCATGTCACCAAAAAAAAAACAGAAAATAGTTCATCAGTTTAAGAGCTACGAGTACCATGCTACAGACAGACAGATACAGTGTTGGTGTCAAGCTTATAACACCCCTCTTTTTGCATCGGGGGTTAAAAAACCACTAAACAGGACGTACACAGACGGATAATATAATATTGTTACGGCGGTGGGTTAGGTGGAAACTTTGATCGTGCTTTTCGACCCATTGGAGGCGTTTTCAGTAGGCTGGAATACGGTTTCAGGCCGTTTCAGGGGATGCTCTATCACATATTAGTTTATCAAAATTTCACCCAAGTTACCGTTGTTTTCAGGCGCCTGAAACATGTTTTCAGTCCGTTTCAGGCCACCCTCTATCCGATGACGCCATAACCTGAAAACCCGTTTTCAGGCGTTTTCAGGACCCCTTATGGGCCTCTGAAGTACATTTCAGTATATGGCGAAATTTTCCATAGGAGTGAAAGAGATAGCACGATTAGAAAGAGACAGCTATACTGAGAACATTCGAGAAGGTGTGTGACAAGGATAGCCTATGTGTGTGAGAGAAACAGACTGATGATCCTGTTTCCGGAATATTCTAGTAACTGTGTGAGAGAGATAGCACATGAAAGAGACAGACACTCTACTCGTTTCCGGAACATTCGAGATGTAGGTATGACGTCCTAGCTGGACTGTTCTCGAACTTTGTGGACCGATTCACCGGGGTATATAAGCCGGGTGAGGTTGCGGCGGAGGACAGTTTCGAATGCGATACCGAGCGATAAACATCGAAGAGAATCAAAGCGACTTGTAAGTGAGTTTTAGAGTGCGAAATTACTGTGAACTGTTTTTAAGTGTTTTGTAAAGTTAAGTAACAGTGTGAAAATAAATCCTACTCTTATTCATCGGTGTTAAAAGTGCTTTTCAATCACGAACCCACCCCACGAACGTAACATTTGGTGTCAGAAGTGGGATTGAAAATGCCGCTTACTCCGCGAGAAGAAGAGAAGGAGAGGATGCAGACCCGAAGCCGCGCCGCAGCTGGGGACCCTACAGACACCGCCGCAGCGTCAGATACAGCGGTGGCAGTATCCCCAAAGCCGGAAATAGACTTCAATGCGATTCTGGTCCTCCTGAAAGAACAAGCTAGAAGGCAGGAGGAACAAGCTAGAATTCTGCAGCAAGAGCTACGGGGTCAGAAGGAAGCTCAAGAGGAACAAGCTAGAATTCTACAGGAGGAACAAAAGAATCAGTTCCAACTCCTCCGTGAGGTACACGACGCAACCGCAGAATGGAAAAAGGAGATGGCTGAGTTCCAGGATAAAATTGTGGCAGTTGACATTAAAGTCGAAAATCACGAAAAGCGCCTCAACGGTGTCAACGAAAAGGTAGAAGGCCACGAGAATCGCCTCCAGAAGTTGGAGATTAAAGTGGCCAACGGTACCACCAGTTTATCGGGTGCACCAGCCACAGGAGGTGAAAAGTTAAAGTTACCACCATTTGATGGTACCTCTTCATGGGCCGCATACAAGCACCAATTCGAGTTGGTTGCGGAAACGAATGGCTGGAGCAAGGATTATGCAAAAACGGCACTGAGTTTGGCGCTACGGGATGAAGCTCTCAGTATCTTGGAAACGTTGGGAAAGGATAAGACATATGACCGTCTCCTTGAAGCTTTAGAAGCACGCTTCGGTGACAGTCATCTAGAGCACGTCTACAGAGCTCAACTGAAGGATAGGACCCAGGGTCGTAATGAGTCATTACAAAAGTGGGCCCTAGAAATAGAGAAACTGGTCCAAAAAGCATACCGAGATTCATCCTCTTTTACGGATGGAATGCTAGTGCAGACATTCATAGATGGGATTCGAGACTTTGAAGTGAGGGCTGCTGTACGACTGGGTCACCATGGGAGTTTGAAGGATGCGCTTGCCCATGCCCTCGAGGTGGAAGCTGTACGCCAGGACCCAACAAGATCCTTCAGGGTGCGCGAAGTCGCTGCCAGGGAGCCGATTGCTCCACCTCGTGAAACGGGACCTCGGTGTTACAACTGCGGGGAACGAGGACACATGCAATCTGGCTGCCCGAAAAGAATATGGAGGCGACGAGACTCGGACCAAATGGAGAGGCCAGCAAGCTCTGGTAGCCCAGAGCGGCAGCAGCAGGGAAACGACTAAAAGCCAGGACTATGGGACGAGTGCTGGCTGGTGGTCAAAATGTCCCAGTTATGATCTCCCAGGCGAACGACGGGAACAGTCTGGCTGTCAAAGGAGAAATTGGTGGAGTACCATGTCACCTTACTATCGACACCGGAGCTTCTCGGACTGTGATCAGTTCTCAACTGCTAAAACACCTGATCAGAGATCATCTAGTCCGACCAATGCATCTTCAGCTGCAAACGGCTACCGGCCAGTACATTTCTGTCCAAGGGGAGCAAGAAGTGTCAGTAAAGATTGGAGAAAAGAAGTACTGGCACAAAGTCATCATTGCTGACATCGTAGACGACTGTATTATTGGTCTAGATTTTATGAGGAAGTACGAATGTAAGATCGACTTGAAAGGTGGCGTGCTAAAATTTGGGGCTTATGAAGTTCCTATGGAGGGTGAAGTGGGTGGACATGTCTTCTGCGCTAGAAGGACTACACTTCAACCGAGATCGCAAGCCCTAGTTCCAGTGAAGTTGCCATATGGTATGAGACAAGGATCTCATTCCTGCGTGTTAATAGAGAAAATAGCTGGCAGTAAGCCGTGGATACCAGCTCGCACAGTGGTAATGACGTCATCTGCAGCATTTATAAGGGTTCTTAATTTAAGTGACACTCAACACGTCCTAAGTAAAGGAACCCTTATGGGGACATGCGAGGCAATCTCTTGGATACGGAGTTGCCATGGGCCAAACGAGAACAAGTTGCAAGAAGAAGTTGTGGATATTGGAAAATTATTGGAAAACTGCGAGAATGATCTCACGGAGGAAGAACTTCTAAAGGCGCGTAATCTACTAAAGCGCTATAGGAGTGTCTTCTCTGCACATGACAGTGATATCGGGAGAACTGGAGTAGTGCAGCACGAGATCGACACTGGAGATGTCATGCCTATTCGACAGCGACCTCGGCGAGTTCCAGTAGCTCGAGAAAAGAAGTCGAAGACATGATCAAGGAAATGAGGAGGGACAAAGTAATAGAACCGTCGACCAGCCCTTGGTGTTCTCCAGTAGTCTTGGTGAAAAAGAAGGATGGAACTATGAGATTTTGCGTTGACTATCGTAGACTCAACGACGTGACTAAGAAGGACAGTTATCCATTGCCGAGGATAGACGACACGTTGGACACTTTAAACGGCATGAAATGGTTTTCCACCTTGGATTTGAAAAGTGGATACTGGCAAGTGGAAATCAAGGACAAAGATAAAGAGAAAACAGCCTTCTCAACTGGTAAAGGACTTTGGCAGTTTAATGTTATGCCGTTTGGGTTGTGCAATGCACCGGCAACTTTTGAGAGGTTAATGGAGCAAATACTTGCCGGCCTCCTGGGTGATACTTGCCTAGTGTATCTGGATGACATCATAATTGTAGGTAAAAATTGATGACCACCTTAAGAAACTGGAGCAAGTTTTGTCCAAGTTGCGTGACGCAAATTTAAAACTAAGTCCGAAGAAATGCTCATTCTTCAAGCGTAAGGTTAACTACTTGGGACATGTAATTTCATCAGAAGGCATCCAGACAGACCCTGAGAAGATAAGTGCAGTTAAGGACTGGCCAACACCAAAAGACAAGACAGCAGTGCGTGCCTTTTTAGGACTTTGCTCGTACTATCGACGATTTGTGAAGAACTTCTCGGATATAGCAAAGCCTTTGCACCAGCTGACGGAAGAGAAACGACCATTTAATTGGGATGAACAGTGTGCAGCAGCCTTCTCAGATCTCAAACAGAGACTTTGTGAAACACCGATTTTGGAATATCCCGACCCGGATAACGAGTTTGTTGTTGACACTGATGCAAGCAATACTGGCATCGGAGGAGTCTTGTCACAAAACAAAGGAGATCAGGAAGTTGTGATAGCCTATTTCAGTAAATCGTTATCGAAACCCGAGAGAAATTACTGCGTCACTCGGAGAGAATTGCTGGCAGTCGTCAAAACTTTGCAGCATTTCAGCAAATATTTGCTTGGACGCAAGTTCCGAATCAGGACTGACCATGCTGCTTTAAAGTGGTTGTTAGAGTTCAAGAACCCCGAGGGTCAGGTGGCACGCTGGATCGAACAACTGCAGGAATATGACTTTTCCATCGAGCATCGAAGTGGAAAGTCACATGGAAATGCAGATGCCCTCTCCCGAAGGCCTTGTCCGGATGACTGCAAACACTGTTTAAGACAAGAGAATAAGGACTGCGTGAAGATGTTGAGGACCGACACTGTTAGCGAAGAGTGGAGTGACGCTGTCATGCAAGAAGCACAACAGGAAGATCGTGACATAAAACCCATTTACGACTGGATTAACGGTGGAATGCCCAAACCAAAGTGGTGTGAAGTAGCTCCGATGAGTACAGTGACCAAGAGCTACTGGGCGCAATGGGAAAGTCTGATTATGCACAATGGCGTACTGTGTAGGAAATGGGAGTCAGCGAACGGAAAGGATGCTCACCTTCAAGTGGTCGTACCAAGAAAGAGAGTTAGCGATGTTTTAAGATCCTTTCATGATGGCATTTCCGGCGGGCATCTAGGAGTAAAAAGGACTCTGATGAAGATTCGACAACGCTTTTACTGGATACACTGTCGGGAAGATGTGGAAGACTGGTGTAGGAAGTGTACTAGCTGCTCGTCGGTCAAGGGGCCACATACACGCAGTAGAGGTGCGCTTAAAGTTTATAATGTGGGGGCACCTTGGGAAAGAATTGCTTTGGACGTCGCAGGCCCATTCCCGATCTCCGACCGTGGAAACAAGTACATTCTTGTGGTCATGGACTATTTCACCAAATGGCCTGAAGTGTTTGCCATTCCAAATCAAGAGGCAGTCACAATAGCGGAAACTGTAGTGGCGGAAGTATTTTGTCGGTATGGAGTACCTCTTGAGATCCACAGCGATCAGGGAAGAAATTTTGAATCTCTGGTGTTTCAGGAGACTTGCCGAGTCATGGGAATTCATAAAACTCGGACTACGTCCTATCATCCACAGTCAGACGGGATGGTCGAGAGATTCAATCAGACTCTGGAACGACATTTGGCCAAAGTAGTTGACAGCCATCAAAAAGATTGGGACAGGCATATTCCACTCTTTTTAATGTCATATCGGACCGCAGTTCACGAAAGCACGGCCGTGACACCTGCGTGTGCTAATTTTGGAAGAGAATTGCGGTTACCTGCGGATCTACTGACAGGACGACCTCCAGATGCACCAAAGACGATTTCAGAATATGCAAGTGAACTGCGAAATCGGATTGATGGTGTTCACAATCATGTTCGTGAACACGGACTGCAGGCCAGCGAAAAGATGAAGACCAGATATGACCGGAAGTCTAACCAGACGAGATTTGAGGAAGGATCGTTGGTGTGGCTACATAACCCTATGCGGAAAAAGGGGAAGTCCCCGAAATTGTCACCGAGTTGGGAAGGGCCGTACAAAGTAGTCACTAGGATCAACGATGTCACATACCGGATACAGCGTAACGCGCGTAGCCCCTGTAAGATTGTTCATGTTGATCGGTTGGCCAAATACCATGGATCTAATGATGCTCGGGACGAGCATGTCTTAGGAGGGGGCAGTGTTACGGCGGTGGGTTAGGTGGAAACTTTGATCGTGCTTTTCGACCCATTGGAGGCGTTTTCAGTAGGCTGGAATACGGTTTCAGGCCGTTTCAGAGGATGCTCTATCACATATTAGTTTATCAAAATTTCACCCAAGTTACCGTTGTTTTCAGGCGCCTGAAACATGTTTTCAGTCCGTTTCAGGCCACCCTCTATCCGATGACGCCATAACCTGAAAACCCGTTTTCAGGCGTTTTCAGGACCCCTTATGGGCCTCTGAAGTACATTTCAGTATATGGCTAAATTTCCATAGGAGTGAAAGAGATAGCACGATTAGAAAGAGACAGCAATACTGAGAACATTCGAGAAGGTGTGTGACAAGGATAGCCTATATGTGTGAGAGAAACAGACTGATGATCCTGTTTCCGGAATATTCTAGTAACTGTGTGAGAGAGATAGCACATGAAAGAGACAGACACTCTACTCGTTTCCGGAACATTCGAGATGTAGGTATGACGTCCTAGCTGGACTGTTCTCGAACTTTGTGGACCGATTCACCGGGAGTATATAAGCCGGGTGAGGTTGCGGCGGAGTTCAGTTTCGAATGCGATACCGAGCGATAAACATCGAAGAGAATCAAAGCGACTTGTAAGTGAGTTTTAGAGTGCGAAATTACTGTGAACTGTTTTAAGTGTTTTGTAAAGTTAAGTAACAGTGTGTAAATAAATCCTACTCTTATTCATCGGTGTTAAAAGTGCTTTTCAATCACGAACCCACCCCACGAACGTAACAATATTCTGTTATTAGTAGCGTAGACTTTTTTAAATATTATTATTAAATATAAAATAACACCCCTCTTTTTGCATCCGGGGTTAAAAATAGACGGACGTTTATTCCAAGTTATGGTAAAAGAGGTTTTGATGTCCTTTTTGAAGTACCGAATGCCTGATCTGAGACCTTATTGTCTGACGCACTCGAAATCAAAATTGTTTTCACCGCTTCTTTCTGTCATATGTCATACGATATAGCATAAGTAGAAAGATATGGTGAGCGATAGAGAATATGCTTCTGGTTGAAGCCGCAGGTTCACCGTGAACGCAGGTCTCTTCCAACCGAGGCATAGTGTCGCTGATCGATACTCCACTATCGATAGTGTTTCGATAACTATCGATAGTTTGAGCAAAAGCGATAGTAATCGATAGTTATCGATAGTACCGATACTAACGATAGTATCGATATTTTTGATCTCTAATAATAGTATTGAACAGAAAATTAAGAAATAGTATCGATACTATCGATAGTTTTTTAGTTTTCGTAATTTTCTGTTCAATACTATCGATAGTATAGACAGTTTTGTATTATTAGACAGCAATAATATCGATACTATCGATTGTATCGATAGTATCGACAGTTTTGTATTATTAGACAGCAATAATATCGATACTATCGATTCTATCGATAGTATCGATAGTTTTGCTTTATTAGACAGCAATAATATCGATACTATAGATAGTAATCGATAGTTTTGTATTATTAGACAGCAATAATATCGATACTAACGATTGTATCGATTGTATCGATAGTATCGACAGTTTTGTATTATTAGACAGCAATAATATCAATACTATCGATAGTATCGATAGTTTTGTATATTAGACAGCAATAATATCGATACTAACGATTGTATCGATAGTATCGACAGTTTTCTATTATTAGACAGCAATAATATCAATACTATCGATAGTAATCGATAGTTTTGTATTATTAGACAGCAATAATATCAATACTATCGATAGTATCGATAGTTTTATATTATTAAACAGCAGTAATATCGATACTAACGATTGTATCGATAGTATCGACAGTTTTCTATTATTAGACAGCAATAATATCGATACTATCGATAGTATCGATAGTTTTATATTATTAAACAGCAGTAATATCGATACTAACGATTGTATCGATAGTATCGACAGTTTTGTATTATTAGACAGCAATAATATCAATACTATCGATATTGTCGATAGTTTTGTGTTATTAGACAGCAATAATATCGATACTATCGATAGTATTGCACGAAAAGAGAGATATCGATACTATCGATATTATCGATAGTATGGCCTTTTCCGATTTAAACTATCGATTGCGAACTATCGGTTTTCGGCAACACTATCGAGGCAACTGGAAATCTATAGGAAAGGTCTATGTCCAACAGTGTTTTATTTACTGCTGATAGATGACATCCATTGTTTCAAACTTTATGCCTTTCCAGGTCTATGGGGTCCTGCAATAGCCCTCATTGGGCTGTCATACGCCCCGGCTGGCAACATGGTGATAGCTGTCGTCATGCTGACAATTGCTGTGGGCATCAACGCTGGACAGTACACTGGATACATGGTTAGTAAGCCCTTTGTTTAACATAAGCTATCTTTAGAAAACCGGTCAACAGCGTGTCGGACACGCCCGGAATAGGGTTCCGTAGCCATTACGAAAAAAATAAGTAATATTTTTCTAAGGATTTCGTATTTTATACGGAATCTTCCAAGTTTAGGTATATTACCTAAGGCTGCTATTTACTCTTAAACTACGAGTAATTCTCAAGCAAACTTAACCGTTATAGTTTTCCTTCAAAGTTTGATATACTTACTACCATCCTGAATTTTTTCAAATTTTTCCACCTACCGGTTTAGATTTTAGAGGGGGGGACGCTCGATTTTAATGAAAATTTGCACTAAAGTTGAATATTTCGTAAACAAATTCTTGAATCGAAAAATCATTTTAGCAAACCCCTAATGGTTTTAAAAGACCTATCCAACGATACCCCTCACTATAAGGTTGGATGAGAAAAAAAAAAACCTCCACTTTACGTCTATGGGAGGTACCCTAAAAAAATTTTTTTTAAATTTATAATTGTACCATTTTGTCAGCATAGCTTACGTATATATCCGTGCAAAATTACAGTTTTCTAGCATTGATAGTCCCTGAGCAAAGCCGTGGACGGACAGACAGATAGACAGACATGGCGAAACTATAAGGGTTCCGTATTTGCGATTTTGGCTACGGAACCCTAAAAACAGTGCAAAGGGTATTGCCATTTTATACGCATTCTCGCGACTGGCATATAAATACCTCCTGACAAAAAATTTAAATGTATTTAGTAAATTGAAGGAAAAAAGCAACTTGGAAAGAATATTACTTCTGTAAATATGTTTTTCGTAGGATTTAGCATAAACTGCCTGTCTGATTAAAAATAGCAATAAAATCAATCCTTCTACGTCTAACGTCCGAAAGCCGTCTAATGTCTGAGCTTGGGAAAATGTCCAGGAGATACGACGATAGATTTTCAAGCATCTTAGGATACCAAGCTGGTGTTATTTAGCAAATCTAGCTTCGTGTATACATAACTGTCTCTAGCTAGTTCTATGGATAATTTTAATAATAGTTGGATTATACCTGATGATTATTAAATTTGCTTACAGCTGGTACACATAGATTTGGCGCCCAATTTCAGCGGCAATCTGATGGGCATCACAAACTTCTTGGCTAACATCATCTCCATCATTGCGCCACTTGTCTGTGGAATCATCATTAATGATGAGGTAATGCAATACAATTCACAAAATCATTGAAAAACAAAATTATGATTATTGGATGAAGTATTATTATCCCACTGCTAGCTTATGCCCGCGACTTCGTCTGCGCGGATCTAGGTTATCCCGCGGTGGCACCCTCTAAAGGAATAAAAGGTACCCTATGTTGATCATTAGGGTTCAAACTATCTATGTACCAAATTTCATCAAAATCGGTTTAATGGTTTCGACGTGAAAGCGTAACAGACAGACAGACAGACAGAGTAACTTTCGCATTAATAATATTTATAAGTATGGATTATATAATAATATAATATAAGTAGGGATTTTAAAGTTGTTACAAGCTTTTATACAGTTTCACCTGTCCCGTTGTCTGTCTTTCTGTCTGTAATAATTCAACCAACTTCCAGTAGATAAAAGTGCTAATTGAATAATATGATTTGAGAAATTCGGCAATTCGTTTATATGCATATTGTTTTTATATGTTCTCATTATTTCGATAGATTGAAATTCTGATATTTGTGTTATGAGAAATGAAAATTCGCAAATCGTTCTTATGGCAAACATTACACACCCGCTCATAAGCATGCTTATTAAGCATATGTAACAAGTAAGGTTAATGTACCAGTGCTCGTCGCTGTCCCAATAGTTGGCATCTTTAATCTTATGTCATTAGCAATAGAGATGACAGCAGGGTGTCGTTTATTGGGCATTAGCGTGACGAACACTCGGACGTTTACCTTATCCGTCTGAATAAAAACCATCCAATAAAACCGTTTACCCTAAAATAATACTTAAACGGAATAATATTATTGTTTCTACCAAGTTTTAATCATAAGAAACTAAAATAAAAATATATATGTTTCCAGAAAGACCCGGCGGAATGGCGTAAAGTATTCTTCGTCGCTTCAGGTGTTTATTTCTTCACCAACTTATTCTTCGTCCTGTTCAGTACTTCGGAGAGACAGCCTTGGAATGAACCGGAAGAAAAGGAAATTGGTGTGTGTCATTCAACATTTTCATAAAAATCAATTAAACGTAATCCTAGGTACCCAAAAGGCTCGGCCATTTTTGATTACAGAAAAGTTTTTCATAACGCTTATTTTAAAGTATTCTCTACGTTAACATCATTTTAAATATGTCTCATCCTAACACCGTTTTGGTAATCAATATTTTAAGTCCCCGGCCCCCTTTGCTACAGTCCAACCTAGTTTTTTACTCGCGTCATGTTTTACAGACTTATTTAAGTTTCTTTTGTTTGATTTTTGGTAAATTAACTCATTATAATTTCATTTTGTCCACAGTAATGAGGGATCCCGAAAAACCAGAAAATATAACTAAGTTCTAAGAAAAAATTGTTATCTGTGATATTACCTGATATATTGCCATGTAAATAAAATAAATTAAGAAAAGTATGTTTTTCATTTTGTATTCTACCCAAAATGCATCCACCAAGCCGGCCGGAGTCTGGACGTTTTGGTCCTTCCAATAAAATTGAGTTCAGATACTAGGTCCCATCAGGCTGCCATCAGAAAGATAAAGTGACATAATTAATAATGAATGACATAATATTTCTATCAAACTTGATGACCGGATAGCCGAAGAACCTGACTTTGAAGCTCGGGTTCGATCCCCGGTCGGGTATATACTTGAAAGATTAATACAAATGTTTGCTTTCGGGTCATGAATGTTAATAGTAGATTGTACAACAAGAGCATAATGCCTCCTCTACATATCGACGGATGCGTCGGCAGATGGATCCGCAACCATATCTTCGGATAAATTGCGATCCGTCCACACATCTGTGAGTTATCCATCCATCTGTATGTCACCCTTTGATCTGTGTCGAAAAACCGACACCAAACGGATGAGTGGCAGATGCATCGGCCGACGTTAAATACCTACCACAGACAAACAAAAACCACCCTCTACACCTCGGCGGACGCATCCGCAGATACAATCTGCCGACGCATCCGTCGATATGTAGAGGAGGCATCAAACGAGCCATTTTACCCAAGACGTTCATATAGCCACCCGAGCCGATACGGCGAGGAAAATGGGTTTAATGGTCGAGTTTTACACTCGGCTTTTCACTTCGATTGAGAGCAAATTAAATAGCAACAGTGGAAACAATTATTCACTTTCTATGTAATTTTCATTTTATATATTTTTATATCTTATATTTTTTTTAATTTTATTGATTTATTTTGATTGTTTTTTAGTTTTCTAAAAATTATTTAGAAAATATATGTAATAACTTTTTGGTTTGTGGCTGTTGACACCTGACCTTGGTCTGAGACGAAGCTACTTTATGCATTAGAGCACAAAAAGTAATTTTGTGTCGCCTAAATACAGCATAAAGACGAACTTTACGAGCATTAGAAGTCAAAAATATGTATTTATCTGTATAAGTATGTTTATCCGTTGCCTAGTACAGTCACCAGCACCTATATCTGACACAAAAAAGCGTGCATAAATATCTGATACGACTCTTTTTCTAGGGCTAGTAGGGCGTTACAGGGCGCGCCACTGTGGCAGATACTAATGCAGCGACAACAACAACATTGTATAACTACAGGGGTACAAGAGTATAGTAACTACAAGCTTTTCTTAGTTTGGGACTAGGTCAACTATTACCGGTGTCAATTGTCCCTCGTCAAAAAAAAACAACCTTTCTATTTACAGTCCTATCTAACAGTCAACACGTTCCCCGTTTCCTAGCGAACCCTATCTTAAATAATAATGGAATCCTTATTTACGTTTGCCCCGGATGGAAGGTGTCGCTTCAAATATTTAAGAGTTCATCCTATGTTGCCAGGGAATAGTTGTAGCGAATCTCAGATGAATGATACATGAAAGAAGACTGAATAGACGACAAAAAAAAAAAAACAAAATCATTTATTCAGTAAATAGGCCGCAATGGGCACTTTAACACGTCATTTTTTTAAACTACCAGCGCTTTCGGAAAGACCATCATTGCCAAGAAGAATGCGCCGCAAGAAACTTGGCAGAAAGTAATTTTTCAACATAAAATAATTACAAATAAAATACTTAAAAACTACAGTATACAATGAAATAAAAGAAAATACAAAATAATAATAATAATAATACAGGGATGTATGGGGTCCCTTAGTTACAAAACTAAACACTAACTATTATCTACGTTCAGTGGAAGTGTAGACTGCTTCCACCGTCATAAATTAAAAAAATATATATATATAATAATAATAATTTAATTCTGAAATTTACATTTCAGGTCAAGTAACCATTAAACTTTTGGATTCCGAAGGCAAGCTCACGTCTGCCGCCCCCAAAGTTAGCTCACACGAACTCATGTCATGCTCTGAAAGCAGAGCGGTACCGAGGGCATGGTACACAGTTGGTGACAGTTAAAGTTAACCCTAGAGTGCTCGCGCTATGGGCATTTTGTCGTCCGCCGGCACAATAGTCGTATTATTTTGTACGTTTATGCATTTGTCTAGGTCAAGCATCCTAGTAGCTGCCTCCCCGTACTAAATCTTCTTATTTTAGAAATTAGAGTAAATTCAGTGCGCGGGTGACCGCAGGAGACAAAGTTTGTCGCAGGTGTGTCGCGTTTGGCGGCAAATTGCTCACTGCGCGACTACTCACGTGAGTAAAGTTTGTGGATCTGGTTTTTTATTATAGTTGAAATATTATTAGTTTTCACTGCGTATAATATAATATCGTATTAGCATTGATTTTTGCTTTGTTTTGATTAAATAGTCAGATACTATACAAAGAAAATACTGACCAGTCGTTGTTATGACGAACATTTCTGAATGAAATTTCCCTGGCGATGACTAGACCACACATCATTAAATATACAACTTAAACAGATAAAAAAAAAAAACATTTATTCAATTTCTTGAGGGTACATTATTACATTACTGCTGGTGGCTCTTTTTAAGTAAAAAATACCTGTGCTAAGAGACATCGTTACTCTGTAAAAAGGTATCTACTTTGTATAGTGGAAAATTTCATGCAAAAATTACATGCAGAAGAAAAACAATAAAACATGTGGAATTAATTAAAAATACATTTAAATCACTATTTGAGAAAAATTCTGTTAAACATGCAAAGCTTAACTGGACGAGATCCCTTTTAGGGATAAGTTCACCATTGTACATCTTATTAATTTATATATTTATTATTTATTGCACTAAAAACTGAAACCAAATCGCCAGATTTGTGGCATTGGATCATCAAAATATACCATCACGTAAGGAAGGTATAAGAAGACGAAAAAAGGGTGCAAAAGATGTGAAAAGTTACTGTGCAACGAACATTGCCTTTACATGTGTCATAATTGTTTGCTGAAATACGGGTTGTAAATGATGAAAACGTGTATTTTAGCTATCAAGTTAAATTTTTGTTTATTTTATATAAAAAGTTGTGAAGAGGTTGCAAAAAACCTTTTTTTACCCAAGACTTCCCAAAGCTTTGTTTACTACATTTTAAGTACTTTTAAGTAAAAGTTTCAAGTGTAGTAGTTCTTTCTTTTTTCTTATTATGATAGTTTATGTTTTATTCTATCCTTTAAACATAAATATAAATTCACATAACTCCTATTTTGTATAAAAATCGTATTAAGTATGGGCGGCAAAATGCTCCCCGCGTGACCACTCGCGTTATACGAAAAGGCGCGATTACTCTAGGGTTAATCAACTTGCACTCTGCTTTGGCTGAACATTTCATTTTAAGTATGGAGTCAAAAATCGGTTGCGCTTTGATACACCAGCAAGTAGTTTTTGGTGAATTAACTCTTCGTAATGTAAGAAAAAACAGACAAAAGGTAATATTGAAAACAGCGCCATCTAACGGGACATTGATCATGATGTTACCTGGAGCATCGTCCGCGGCAATACCTCTACGCTAAGTGACGTGATTTGCACGAGGGTGGACGCCTATTAAAAAATAGTATGAGCAGCGCTAACTGCGCGCGTCGCGTGCGCCGGAGTTTACCTGCAACTGCACTCGCAGGCGTGCGCCTGCGCAGTGCACCCGCGCCAGCTAGATTAGCTATTTGTAGATTCACGTCTACTCAGTAATCGTAGAGCCGATAATGAATTGATCGCTATCGTTAGGATCGTTGATTAATGGCATGCTTCACCACTAATTGATACATTTTATGCGACAAATAATATGATGCTGTCTCTATCTGTTTTGCCCCATAACCCAGAGATGACATCATTTGTCTTCACATATAATCCCTTCTATCCTTATCCTTATCCTTACTATTATAAAGGGGAAAGTGAGTTTGTTTGTTTGTTACGCTTTCACGCCGTAACTACTGCACCGATTCCTATGAAATTTTGCATACGTCATATTGGAGGTCCAGAATAAATAATAGGATATTTTTTATCCCGAAAAAAATTGTCATTCCCAAGGGATGACCAAGTTTGTTTTTTTTAATAATGTGTTAATGTGCTTGCTTGCATGCTTGAATGCAGGCTTGAATGCATGCTTACTACTAGCACTATTTCTTGCAAAATTTCATGCTTGCTTGCATGCTTGAATACACGCTCGAATGCATGCTTGCTTGCACTATTCCTTGCATAATACAAGTCAAGTTTACAAGCAAGGGGCAAGTTTAGTTTATACATTCTATTATGCACTTATCTTATTATATAATTAGCATGTGTGGCTTGACTGTAAGTGTTAATTATGAGATTAAATAAATAAATAAATAAATAATTACATGCTTGCTTACATGCTCACTTGCATGCCTGCTTGCATGCCTACTTGCATATTTGTTTGCCTGCTTGCATGCCTGCTTGCTTGCATGCTTGCTTGCATGATTGCTTGCATGCTTGCTTGCATGCTTGCTTGCATGCTTGCTTGCATGCTTGAATGCAGATTTGAATGCATGCTAGCTTGCAGCAGAGCTTGCAACATTCCTTGCATAATTACATGCTTACTTACATGCTCACTTTCATGCTTGCTTGCATGCTTGCTTGCATGCTTGAATGCAGCTTTGAATGCATGCTTGCTTGCATGCTCGAATGCATGCTTACTACTAGCACTATTTCTTGCAAAATTACATGCTGGCTTGCATACTTGAATGCAGCTTTGAATGCATGCTTGCTTGCATGCTCGAATTCATGCTTGCTTGCACTATTCCTTGCATAATTACATGCTTCCTTACATGCTTACTTGCATGCTTGCTTGCATGCTGACTTGCATGCTTACTTGCACGCTTGCTTGCATGCTTGCTTGCATGCTTGAATGCATGTTTGCTTGCATGCTTGCTTGCACTATTCCTTACATACTTACATGCTTGCTTGCATGCTAGAATGCAGCTTTGAATGCATGCTTGCTTGCATGCTCGAATGCATGTGTTATATGTGATTAATTCTATTTATTGTTATTATAATATTTATAATTACAATATCTGATATAGACTTAACATTTTGCCTACTTTCCGATAAACAGCCATTTGTTCTTCTTCACGTAAACACTACCTGTTTGTCCGCTACCTGCTACCTGTTGTTTGTCGGATCGAGCTCTGGGGTAGGGATAGTGATAATGCTTTATAAAAGCAGGTCAGATGTGCGGAGGGGCACTCAATAATAAGATATCGACACAGACGGTCCAGTATTGCCCAAATACTCAGTGTGGACGGTCTCCGTATAAAGCTAAGTATATATCAGTTATGATTATTTATTATTCTCGGGTTAATGCTCTGTATGTAGCTATGTTAATACCTAATATTGTATTACGGTTACTGAGTAGTTGTTACATAGGTATTATTTAAATTAATGGTCTCATATAATTACCAATATTGTTTAGAAGAAACTTGGTTTAGATTCTTATATGCTTTATACTTCATTTATGGTAATAATGATTGTAAAATAAATGCCCAATCAAGAAAATGATCTTTTGTTTAACTTCATAAATTCCCTTATTAAGTACTTGCTTATCATTTTGCTACGAAGTTATAATCTTATAGGCTGAAATCCTGTTTAGATTAAAAAGAAAAATCTAACATCAGAAGTGGGATCGACTTCGGTTCACAAATACTTACAAATATATTTTCATAATTTCAGGATGGATGCAGAGGCTATTACGAGCTTCCTAACGGCAATTCGGGACGCTGTTGCTAAGCCGCATTCAAACGACGATGATGTTGCATTACCAGTTTTCGATCCTGACAAGAACGATTGCGGAGCAGCAACCTGGTGTGATAGCGTAGAAGCTCTCTCCAAGGACCTCAAATGGAGTAGTATTAAAACTGCAGCGAAAGCAGGTAAGGCCCTTAAGGGCTCTGCAATATTGTGGTTTGAATCCTGGGAACCTTTAGAGGGTAGATCTTGGGAAAATTTTCGCACAGATATTATTGACGCTTACCCTGAAAAAAAAAATTTGTCCGAAAGACTCACTAAAGCCGTACTACATACATCAGAGTCATCGGAATCGTATAGCGAATATGTTAGAGAAAAATTGAGATTATTAAGAAACACTAAAATCTCTTTCACCGAGACCCAACTGATAGAAATAATTTGTGGAGGTATTAGCGATATTGGCATCAGGATGGCGTCTCTAAATAGTGGTGTTAGCACAACTTCTGCTCTAATTACTTTGTTATCAACTTATGCGAAATCCAAGAAACGGCCTTTAGAAAGTAATGATAAGGATACGAACGGTACGGGAACCACAGGGACGAAACGATTTAGACTTAATACTGATAAGAAATGTTACCTTTGTAACCAAGTAGGACATGTACAATCGCAATGCTTTAAAATGTCACCGTCTCAATCCCAGCAGTCCCAAGCTGCTAATCAAAGCCCACCGACTAGGCCATTCAAAACACAGGTAAAAATTTGCACCTACTGTAAAAAAATCGGCCATACGGAGTCAGTGTGCTTTCATAAGCAACGAATTGCATCTTCTTCTTTAATCACGGTTCCCACTAATGAAGCAAATTTTTTAGGCAAGCGAAATTAAAGCTCACCCCCGTTAGTATTAATGGAGTGACAATTGGTTCGTTAATTGATACCGGAGCAAATTGTAGTCTTATTAAGGAATCTATTGCAAAAAAATTAGGCTGTCACCTTTTACCTGTATCTGCATATGTTAATGGCATTGGACACAACAAGATACATGTGTTTGCTATAATTACTGTGATGGTTCAATTTGAGTGTATATGTATAGAACTTGATATAAACGTGGTAAGAGACGACGCCTTCCGTTATGATCTGCTTATAGGAAGAAATGCTCTTAGTTACCCTGATATAGAATTAGTTACCGATTCATCTGGTTGCCGGCTAGTAAGAAAGTCATGTGAGGTGTTGAAAGAGGTAAATTCTGTAATCTCCCCATCCGAATCATGTGAGCTAGCTTCGAAAATAGAACACTTGCCTGTAGATTTACAAAATAAAATAAACGATATTTTCAGTAGGTACCCGTTAGTCCTTAATGAGGTAGGTACAGTACAAACTGGAGAATTAAAATTACGATTAAAACGAAATGAGATTATTAATTATCGACCCTATCGATTGGCTCCAGTTGAGAAAGCGAAGGTAGACAAAATAATTCAGGAACTTTTAGATAAAACAATCATTCGAGAGAGTGACTCCCCTTTTGCAAGTCCTGTTATATTAGTGAAAAAGAAAGACGGCTCAGACAGAATGTGCGTTGATTTTAGGGCTTTGAATAGGAACTTAGAAAAAGATAGATATCCGCTCCCCCTCATCGAGGACCAGATCGACAGGCTCGGTAAAGCAAAATTCTTTATATCGCTAGATATGAAAAATGGATTTTACCAAATTCCCGTTTCGACAGATTCGATTAAATATACTGCCTTTGTAACGCCTAATGGGCATTATGAATTCCTAAAAATGCCATTCGGAATTTGTAATGGGCCAGCAGTTTTTCAAAAGGCAATTGCAAAAGCAGTACAACATTTAAAGTTTGTTTTAGTATACATAGATGATATACTTATTCCATTTTCAACATTAGATGAAGGTTTAGACTATTTGGAAAAAACCATTCAAGCACTTTGTTCGGCAGGTTTCGCAATTAACTTAAAGAAAAGTAAATTTTTTGTAAATAATATTGAATACTTGGGTAGGCATATATCTCCCGAAGGTGTTAAGCCTAGTGATACAAAAGTAGCGGCGCTAGTTGATTCCCCTACCCCTTGTAACGTTAAACAGGTCAGACAATTTATGGGCCTCGCAAGCTATTTTCGAAAATTCATCCCAGATTTTGCCGCTAAAACAGCTTGTATAACTAAACTCACAAAAGTCAATCAAAAATGGGAATGGGGTCCTGAACAAGATCTAGCACGAAATTTTGTAATAGAACATCTATCGAGTAAACCATTGTTGACTGTTTTTGATCATGAACTACCTACGGAACTACATACGGACGCCAGTTCTTTGGGCTATGGCGCTGTGCTAATACAATTGGTTAACAATAATAAAAAAGTCGTTGCCTACTATAGCAAGAGAACTACCCCCGTAGAATCAAAATACTGTTCCTATGATTTGGAGACATTGGCGATCTATAACGCTCTTAAGCATTTTAGAGTTTATCTTTTGGGTATACAATTTAAAATTTTTACAGACTGCAATTCAATTAAGTCTACTATGAATAAAAGGGACTTGTCACCACGCGTTGCTCGTTGGTGGACGTTTATGCAGGATTTCGACTTCGAAATTGTATATAAACAAGGGAAACATATTGGACATGTGGACTTTCTTAGTCGAAATCCTGTTGAAACACCTGTTCCAGAAAATGTTGTGGGTGAATTACTAATATCAACTTCAACTTTAAACGATCACAAACGATTTAAATATAATAAATCACCTAATTTAGTCAATGTGATTGATGATCCTCAATCTTGGTTGGAAATAGCCCAACAAACTGACCCCGAAACTCAAAACTTGATGACTCAAGTTGTAGCTGGAAATCTAGACGAAAATCGATATGTTTTGCAAAATAATTTGTTGTTTTATAAAATTCAGCCCAATGAAATAAAACTTTACGTTCCAAAGGGATGTAGGTTTAGTTTACTGCAGCTTTTTCATGACGAAAACTGTCACGTAGGTTTCGACAAAACATTGTCCAAACTACGAGAATACTTTTGGTTTCCTCAAATGGTTGCTTATGTTCGCAAATATTTAAAACATTGTTTAATTTGTATTGAGAGAAAAGATCATTCAGGTCCCAAGCAAGGTTTTCTACACCCAATAGAAAAAGTTCCAATACCCTTCCATACAATCCATTTAGATTGCACTGGACCATTTTCACAGACGTCTGAAGGATATAAATACATATTACTTGTAGTAGATGGCTTTACTAAATATACCTTACTAAAACCTTTAAAAGGTCTGACTGCTCAAGAATTAGTTCCATTAATTCGAGATACTATAACTCAGTTTGGTACACCTACAAAAGTAATTACTGATAGAGGTACTAACTTTAGTTCTCGCCAAATAACATCTCTGTTCAGGGACTTGCAAATCGAACACCATATGATCGCCACAGGCACGCCCAGGGGTAACGGTCAGGTGGAACGATATGTAGCCACAGTTACTAATATGTTAAACACCACGTGTTCTGGGTCGTCAGATTGGCCGAGCGAATTGTGGAGGGTGCAACAGTCAATCAATACAACTGTTCAAAAATCTACTGGTTTTACACCGATTCGTCTACTCATAGGTTGTAATGCTAATATACCAAGTATCCAAGCTCATTTAAATGAGATACATGCGCCTGAGCCAAATATTGATTTAAGATCAGATCGAGAATTAGCTTTTCAGCGGTTATTGGGTGAATCAGGAAGATTCAAAAGTAGGTTTGATACCGTTAGACGGAATAATAAGTCATTCGCAATAGGCAATGTAGTGTATGTTAACCAGGATCATAGGCGTCATAGTAAGCTGAGTCCTCGATTCAAAGGTCCCTATGAAATAACTAATCTGCTTCCACACGATAGGTATGCTCTAAGGGGAATAGGCAATCTTAGAAATATCGTGGTATCTAAAGATAAATTAAGGCTATGGCCAGGTGAATGGACTGATGAGAATTCGATTATAGAAGAAGAAAGTCAATTATAATCTGATTGTTGATACCATGGTAATAATGAAAATAAATTACATTAATGTAAAATCACATCTAGTATTATTATTTTGTTGTAAGAATAAATTCTTGATGTGTATTACCACAAAATAAATAATGTATTACTAAAATGTCTACTACAAATTAGCTATAATGATGTCTTGTAATAAATGTTGCTAATAGATTTAAGGTATATTACCAGGTATATACTTAATGTGAAAAGTGTATACCATAATGATTGATTATGTAGATTTTGCATTGTTATGTCTACTTAATGTGAAAAGTGAGACATTATGTGAGATTTTATACTGCATTGGGATGTCTACTTAATGTGAAAAGTGAGACATTGATTCCAATTGTAATTCTTGAAATGTTCACAAAATTTACTTAATGTTAGAAGTAAGATTGTGATTTTACCCTTACTTTGATGGGTTGAATATATGATTTATACTGATTGTAGAAAGGGAGGTACTTCAGGGAACGAAGTACATATCAGAATGGCCGTGTTATATGTGATTAATTCTATTTATTGTTATTATAATATTTATAATTACAATATCTGATATAGACTTAACATTTTGCCTACTTTCCGATAAACAGCCATTTGTTCTTCTTCACGTAAACACTACCTGTTTGTCCGCTACCTGCTACCTGTTGTTTGTCGGATCGAGCTCTGGGGTAGGGATAGTGATAATGCTTATAAAAGCAGGTCAGATGTGCGGATGGGGACTCAATAATAAGATATCGACACAGACGGTCCAGTATTGCCCAAAGTACTCAGTGTGGACGGTCTCCGTATAAAAGCTAAGTATATATCAGTTATGATTATTTATTATTCTTGGGTTAATGCTCTGTATGTAGCTATGTTAATACCTAATATTGTATTACGGTTACTGAGTAGTTGTTACATAGGTATTATTTAAATTAATGGTCTTATATAATTACCAATATTGTTTAGAAGAAACTTGGTTTAGATTCTTATATGCTTTATACTTCATTTATGGTAATAATGATTGTAAAATAAATGCCCAATCAAGAAAATGATCTTTTGTTTAACTTCATAAATTCCCTTATTAAGTAATTGCTTATCATTTTGCTACGAAGTTATAATCTTATAGGCTGAAATCCTGTTTAGATTAAAAAGAAAAATCTAACACATGCTTGCTTGCCCTATTCCTTGCATAATTACATGCTTCCTTACATGCTCACTTGCATGCTTGCTTGCATGCTAGAATGCAGCTTTGAATGCATGTTTGCTTGCATGCTCGAATGCATGATTGCTTGCACTATTCCTTGCATAATTACATGCTTGCTTGCATGCTTGCTTGCATGCTTGCTTGCTTACATGCTCACTTGCATGCTTGCTGGCTTGCTTGCTTGATTGCTTGCTTCTTTAAAATGTTAATGATTAACGCGAGCGAAGCCACGGGTAAAAGCTAGTTTATCAATAAATTGTTAAACAAACCCTTCAGGCATACGCTATGCTATGAAGGATGTAGTTTTCTTCAGAATAATTATGATGGTGATGAAACTTCGGATATCTATAGAGAGGCTGTTGCAACGAGTTCCCTCTTTTTCCTAAAGATGCCATCGTACAATTGAAAGTTTTTGGGTGTTTCAACAACTCTTTATTATATATTTTCGTCTAAATGCGTCCGTACTCTATTGCACCTGTACAACGACTGACAAACGTCACAAAAAGTAGTGTGTGACAACGCTCTACTAAGCCGAAATTAGCCGAGGCTCTATCCAAAGACCGATGTGCAATCTTTATGACCGGGTACTGTACATAGTCTTTGCTGCGGAACCCTCGACTATCATTTTTCCTAGTACCTCACCCGAGAACCGTTTGCTCATGAAAATTTAAAACGCATTAAGCTGCGTTGACACGCCGCCGACAAATGTTGCCGGCAGCTTGAATGTTTTAAAGTTTGTTTAAAGTTACTTCTATGAAAGGACTAGCAAGAATTCAGAGTCTTTTGAATAACTTTGAATAAGAAACCGTCGGTTTTTGTATCATTTATTATTTTATTATCTTTTACACTGAGCCACGTCACTTCTCCCTTTGTCTATGGTTTTAATTTTTTTTTTTTTTTTTTTTTTCTCCGTCTGACTGGGGCAAAGGAACTGGCTCATGCATACATGTTTATTTAACGTTTGGGCTCCACAGAAAACCAGCGTTACTGCACATAATGTGCGGCAACACATGCTGAGTGGAGACCCTTTTTGGTATCCTGCCGTGTCACCTAGTAACATAGTTTTAGTGCTAGTTCTAGTCTTAGTTTTAGGTGGTACTTTTTGGAGCCAAAATAAACTTTTTCTTTCTTTCTTTCTTTCTTTCAGGAAAAATATATCAAAGTGGGACAAAAGTCTGTCTGTGATTGACTTCAGGTTTTAAAGTGTTTTAAATATTTTGGAAGACTTCACTGTATGTATACGCTAAGTAACTTTTGGAATAGTAAATAACAAAATAAGCCGTAAAAATAGAATAAATTATTGAAGCAAAAATATTGTCAATTCTAGTAAAGCTATGCCATACAACCGGAGTTAGCATAGATTGTTTAACAGACGGTTATACCTCATCATCATCATGTCAGCCGAAAGACGTCCACTGCTGGACATAGGCCTCTCCCAAGGCTCTCCACTCAGACTGGTCTTGTGCTTTCCGCATCCACCGCGACCACGCGATCTTAACCAAGTCGTCGCTCCATCTTGTTGGAGGCCTGCCGACAGCTCGTCTCCCGGTCCGCGGACGCCATTCGAGAACCTTTTGACCCCATCGGCCATCAGTCCTGCGAGCAATTTGCCTCGCCCAATTCTTCGGGCTATATCGGTATGCCGGTTTGGTTATTGTTGGTTTATAATCTTTATTGTACAAAAAAAATACAAAAATGTTACAAAAATGCTAAGTACAAAGGCAGACTTATCCCTGAAGGGATCTCTGCCACCTTTGAGACCACTCAAAGGTACCAAGAGAAGAGCAATCAAAAAATTAGAATCGACAAATGGAGCAGAATATTTTAATAAATATAAATGTATATGTAAACCCTATGTACCTAAACATATATACAATATGTAAAACATTAATTATATCTATAACTAAATATAAAATAAATAAATACACATATTACATACAATACATAAATATAACCGAAGTATACCTAAAGGATAATTAATTACTAAATATTCAAGGAACTAGTGTGAGCCACGTCTTCTTCAAAGTCTCCCTGGACGAGTTAACGAAGGAAGGTTGTCAGACGGCGGTCGGCAACCGATTCCACAGCCTAGCCGCATGCACAGGAAAGGGTTTGGAGTAGATCTTGGATGAGGTAGAAGGAGATGCTAAAAGGAGATTGGTGCTTGACCGCAAACGATGTTGGCTGCCTTCAGCTAAGTAGCTGAATCGCTCGGAAAGGTATAAAGGAGCCGAAGGATTAAAGAGAATGTTGAAGAGCAATGACAGAATATGGACGTTTCTACGGTCCCTGATAGGTAACCATTTAAGCTGGTATTGTCGATAATACCTGTTTTAAGATTATTTGTTGTTCCGCGGATATCAGCCAAAAATGTTAATAAATATTCTGCGTACTTTACTCTTTAATTTTACTGAAAGAGGGCCTCTATATCAAAAAATGAAAATTTTTTTTTTTGGCGTTAAGTCATAATACAGTGATACTACGGTTTTCAAATGTTGTAAATGGACTCTTTCCATTTAAAAGCCGCGCTTGACTGGTATTTTTTAACCACCGTTGCAAAAAGAGGGGTGTTATAAGTTTGACCGCTATGTTGTCACGCTTAAGTAGGTTTGCGCCCACCCCCCCAGGAAGAGGTGAAAAAAATAAAAATTGACTGAACCCGTAAACCAGCTCAGACGGAAAACAAACGGTAATTACAAATTTTAAAAAATGTGGGTAAGATTAAATTACGGGTGTGGTTCGACACTAGTACGCAAATTGAACGGAAAATACATCAACTAACATCCAATTATTCTTTTAACTAGCACTTTCCTGCACTGAAGCCGAAGATGGTAGAGGGCGCTGGTCCGTGGGTGTAGGGTACGACACCCAACAGCGGGCCGTCGCTCTGGCCGAAGTGGAGAAAGTCACGTGATGAAAGGTGGCCCCAAATGAGCCAACCCGAACCTGGGACCCTGGAACGCGCCAATGACGGGTGTTACACACGATCCAGGTGATCGGTGAACAACCACGGCAACAAAGCTAGGAAAGCACTTTCGTAGTTGTGCCGCCGTGCTTGCTCACAATCAGATACGGAGATTACATTTAAATTCGAGAAAGCAAAGCAATAATTAATTATTGGGGAAGGAATTTACTTTTAGCAAAATGCGTGGGTAGAATGGAAATGACTTGCAATTATCAAACTCGGATATTCATGCAGCGCTGGGTCAAGCACTACGGCGAGGCTCAATAGCCGCATAAAATAGCTAAAGAATGATAAGTTGCGAAATTACAATTTCCCAAGCATTCTAAACACATATAAAGGAAAAATATCTACAACTAGCTATTACGCAGTTAGTTAATCACCACTTACCCGAGATTGGGGTTCACAGTTGCACAGTTACTATTTTAATTAGATTTTAAATTATAACGCAGGCTAACGCGTAAGGACGACAACAGCTGACGGTTACGTGAATAACGTAGTAGGACCGGGAGTGCCGTGCGTTCGCCTCTGCGCCGTGAAGGGATCTGTGTCGTCGATCAATGCAAAATGATCTTCCTTCGGCGCCGTCTAACGAGCCGCGTGACGTCACAATAGTGATGTACAACACACGTAATTGAATTTAAATCTTATACAGCATGTCAACGAATAGTAGTGCTACTACGTAATAATTAAATGCCAGTTTTGCAGATAAATCGGTGTGAAATGTGTTTTCACATGTGATTAAATGTTAATTTGTATTAATAAATTGTATTAATAACTAAAAATGTCCCTATGTACAACATTAAAATGTGTGTCTGTCTGTCTGTGGCACCGTAGCTCTTAAACGGGTGGACCGATTTGAATGCAATTTTTTATTTGAAAACAGGTTTTTTAGCGATGGTTCTTAGACATTTTCATCAAAATCGGTTTAGCCGTTTTTGAGATATTGAGCTTTGAAGTAACAAAGTCGGGGTTTTCCAACTTTTTGTTGGTTAGGTTATGTTACACTGAAAGAAAGAAAGAAAGAAGTAATCATTTAATAATAATAAAAAACTAATAATGTACTAACGCTTATATGGACTCTGTCTGCAATAAACTATTTTTTTTTTTTTTTTTTTTTTTATTATTTTTTTTTATTTATTGCCACAAAAAAAAAGTTGAAAAAGAAAAACATTCACTAAACCTAATCAGTAAACTAATCACTGTGCAGCTATGTAAGTAATGGTGAGTACGCATCAAAAAATTATACACTTGGGACTTCCATAAGAACATACATATTTAAGAGCTGAAAGCATAAGGTACTTGCGATCGTTGCGGACAAAGAAAGGATAGAAGGCTAGTATTCAATATTTCCCAAACGAATTGGCAAAGCGCCCGATTCTACAAAATTATTAAGCTCCACACACCAATGTTATGATTAATGTTCCGTAGGAACTACCCATATTATTCAGAAATACCCCAGAAATACCAAGTTAATAACACCATTGAAAAACACGGACGCCACTATTTTCAGCCTTAATGTCACAGTAATAGAGAACTCACTCAAATTTTCCAAGCGCAAACCACTACTGCTGTTCTTTTAGACCATAAAGATCAAATTTGAAATATGAGCTCGGTGAATTTAAGGTGTAGTTTTGTGTAAACTTAGATGTCCCAGGCAGCACACAAGTCATATAACTGGCCAACAATTTAGCCTTATGCAGGGTTAAGCTTTATTATATATGTATAGAAGCTGTGTGTATTGCCAAGTTCTGTATTAAAGTTGTTTTTTGTTATGATAATGCTATTAGCTGAGTTAGTTCTGTAATTTGCCGATTTTATTTCTTAAAGCTGAATAGTCATCATAAATAGACCTGTTACTCAAGAGTTTGTGTAACCTTTTGTATAACACTGGTATAAGATTCTATTATCCAGCAGAGTACTGAATAATTGAGGTTCTGTTCTCTTTAGCTGTATTACACACCACATCTTGACAGTTACACTGCTGCTGTATTAAAGTAGGGTGTGGTTCCTGTTATGAAGCATATAGTTAGTTAACAGAATTTAAGTAGCTGTTATAACTACTTTATGCCGCTTTAAGTACGAAATTACTGTCATGTGCAGCTAACTGGGGTAAAAGCAAAAGTAACAGATTCTTATGCAGAAGTTGGCTGAGTATTCACGAAAGTAGACATTTTTTAAGCTAGCAGAACTATTTGCAATATTTGTCAGCATTTATGCGGCTAGTAGTCTGACATTTCGATTTCGTGCGCGCGCTTATACTTAATATTAAAGTGTGTTGTGTAAATGCCGCCTATCAAAAAAAATGCTAAAAATATACTGTGGTTTTCATTTATTTTATGACTGAATCCTAATTGTTTGATTTATATTACGAGTGTGTATGATTATAGAACAGTTATCGAAAATATGTTGTGGGCAGACCACTTTTAACCAGAGAACATCTGAATAAGTGGACACATAAGGTCTGTTATCTAGACATTAGACGAGGAGCCGCTGTGCAAGCAGACTTTATTCAGAATGAGCGTCGCCATAATGAATAACATAACCTATTAAATGATGAGAAATTTTATACTCGAAAACTCAATTATGATAACGAAATCGGTATAATATTCTTGTAAAAAGTATTACAAGGTTACTTTTGAACCCTCAAATGGTATAAGAACATAAAAAATATTTCACTCGTAAAAACAAACCAACGACGAAATGTTGTTTATTTCTCAAAAACCTGGCTTATCAGGTAGCGCGTAAAAATTTTGCACGAAATGTATATATGAATACACGGTAAAGTTGCATGCGCACCTACAATTTTTATTTCTAGCACAAATAAGCGTATAAAGTTATTTACCGCTAGGACATTAAATTTGGCCATTTATTTTCTGCTGCTGTCACTCACCAAACAACGCGTGCACTTTTAATTTATTTTTGTGTTCGATTATGTCAACTTCAAATTTAATTCGAATAAATTCTTGATAAATGTTCTGAAATAAGCTTAAAGCTGTGTATCATCTGAATATCTGAGCTTTGAAGGACTAAGCATATAGTTCATTCATCATTCATTCATCTTCTGGATAACAGAGCTGTAATACTTGCATAAAAGAACAAAATGCTTTTATGCAGAAGATACTCAGCTTGTCGTACAATTATTCAAAACTTATTCATGTGTTATATTGCTATTACTCAGCTATTAGCGGTATAATTTTGTGCCCAAATTGCTTGAGTAACGTCTGAGTAAGCGCCAAATCAGCTAATTACGGTAGTCTTATTCAGCAATTCGTTTCTGTGACTGCTATTATAAAAACTTACTCAGAAGGTTTGTGCTGGCTGGGTATGTACATACATTGTTTTTACATGTAAAACGCAGATATGGAATTTTCAAACGCCTTTGAGTAGATATAAACAGTCTGTTCGCTTTGGCAAACAAACGCCATACTTAGGGCATAAAACAGAAAGGTACAGAAGTCAATCTCAGGTATGTACTTCACTTTTCATACCTACGCTCGGCGCTCGGCGGGCGCTCTAGGGTTATCAACTATGGCTTATGCACAAAAAAACTATCGTGGTAGTGGCACTCGTATATAGATGTTTGATTTACTATTGAGAATGAAACAGAAAGAATGGAAATATAAAATAATAATAACTAAAATATTTTAATGTTAATGTAATGAACACACACACACACACACACACACACAACACACACACACACACACACACACACACACACAAAAACATACACACTTGTTTTTAAGTACCTAGGTATAAGTTCCTAATTATTGTTACGAGCGTAGACTGTAATTTATAAATAAAACTATTTCTGGAAGAGCGGGGTCTCCTGCTACAGGTAACCTACTTACCTACTAGGAGGCCTCAAACTATACATGTAAACGACACAGTTATAACAATAAAATTATTATTATTATTATTATTATTACAATGGTTCTATCTTGCGACGATTTCAAAATTGCCGAAATGCACGATTATTATATTTTAAAGTGTAATAAATTCGCATTCTCCATTATTGCAGCACAGAAAAGTTCATAGACGCGTGTCTCAAGCGGATGGCACTCGCGCTCGCACTGGTCCGAGATTTTGTGTTCGTGAGCAGTGTCTATGTATGTGTGCGTTGCTCGAGCGCACTTTGTATGTAGATTGAATTCTGTACTTATTTGTTTTGTGCTTAGGGTCTGTTTCATCGCATCACCATTGATTATTTAGATTTATTTGACGGATAAATGTGATGCCAATCAATCGTTTGATTTATAAATAAATAAATAATAAATATCATGGGACACTTGACACCAATTGACCTAGTCCCAAACTAAACAAAGTTTGTACTATGGATACTAGGCAACGGATAAACATACTTATATATGGAGATAAATTCATACTTAAATACATATTAACATCCAAGGCCCGAGAACAAACATTCGTATTATTCATACAATTCATACATCTACCCGGCGGGAATCGAACCCGCGACTTCATGCTTCGTAGTCAAGTTCTCTAACCACTTGGCCATCCGGTCGTCATTTGTAGACGTTGTTGCGGTATTATTTAGTGTGGATGCTTTGATGTAATCTGTGGTGAGGCGTTAGTATTCTGACCACGAGATGTATTAAGGTCATACCGCCGTTGAAGTTAAGACTAGCGCTGAGATGTTATAGAAACAGACAAACATTATAACTTGGGACATGGTTCTTTGAATTTATGATGGTTCCGTTACGCCATTCGTCAAAATTTACAAAAAAGAAATAGAGCTTTATTTCATCTCTTTCGTTGATAAAGATGTCATCTATGTACCTACATAAAAGTTGTTCAATTAGTCTTTAAAATATATTACAGGTTTGCGAAAAATAACTTTGGAAGGTGTTCACTTGATAAATAATAAGGTTTAAATGCGAAATGTAAGTGACTTAGTGTAAGTGATATAATATGGCATTCGGTTTTTCTGAAAACGCCCAGTCGCCCAGTTAATAGAATTAAAAGTTCAGTCAGTCAAATGAACTTGCCTCACACAAGATGGACTAACGACATCGATATGGCAGACGATGGGAGTGAATTCTATTTCTTAGCCATTCGCATTATGAAGGATGAAACTGATTATTAGATAGAAAAGAAACCTCCAATCATCCCCATAGTAAGTTCCAGTGCAGCCGGGATTTTTAGCACGTGAGAGTCAAGCCGTGGTTGCCTAGTGTTTTGACCTATCGCCTCTCAAGCAGAGGGTCGTGGGTTCAAACCCCGGCTCGCACCTCTGAGTTTTTCGAAATTCATGTGCGGAATTACATTTGATAATTACCACGAGCTTTGCGCTGAAGGAAAACATCGTGAGGAAACCTGCACACACCTGCAAAGCAATTTAATGGTGCGTGTGAAGTTCCCAATCCACACTGGGCCCGCGTGGTAACTATGGCCCAAGCCCTCTTGGCCTGAGAGGAGGCCTGTGCCCAGCAGTGGGACGTATATTGCTGGGATGATGATTGAGTCTCCGGCACTGTAAGTAAACAAAAAAGCAAGGACATTTGGCCTTTAAGGCCACATAACCCCAAGAAAAAACTGCTTAGAGCCGACCAATGGACTACTAACTACATAAGGGTGAACGGGAGCGCCAAAGTTCGCATACTCTTCGCTAGTCATACCGTAATTTTTGTCCGATTCATCGTTTGTCATATTTTTTTCCCACTGATACCATACAGTTTTCTGAAATTTTTAAATGGTCATCCTATACAAAAATCCATCCTATACATTTCTGAACAATTATTGGATTCAGAGAAAAAAGAGTTATGACAAACGAACGTTCAGTACCGATAGCGTCTCGATAGCGTTCGCGTTTTAATCTCAATTTGTATGGAAACACGAACATTGGAAACGTTCCGCCAGAGGCGCTGTTCGTGTTTCCATACAAATTGAGATTTTAACGCGAACGCGATCAAGACGTATTTTGTAACCGAAAACTTACACTAAGGGTACTGACAAACATTAGGTACATTCGGACTTCCAATAAGTATGATAGCATTGCCTCTCTACAATTTGGTGTTAAAAGATAACCATTGACAGATAAACATTTTTGTAAACTGTAGCTGCAGACATCTGAGGGTCCGAGACCTGGTGACCCGACACACAGGTTCATCCTAGTTCGGGCACCAGTCTTTGCCACACGAGTCTGACTCCCTTATGTAGTAACTAAGAACCAATGTAGAAAATTGTAACGGTGGTGGTGAAGAAAATAAATAAATTATTATTATTATTATTATTGATATTCACAAACATTCCCCTATGTCTTTTCGTGGTTTGCGCAAATTTGTAAAAATCATGAATCTGCTACTATTTTGAAACTGTTAAAGCCCGTTCATATCAAGCTATGATTTAGATTCGGATTGGCTATAAGTTCAGATTCGCTTCAACTCCCTTCTAACCGCAATATATCATCCTGGTTGCTCTGAATTATTGCCACTGAAGTGCATAGCGAGGGCGAAGTGCAAACTTGTGTCACGACTGTAAGGAAATTTATTGAAGGCGATCTTTATGCACGTCACGGGAAGCGAGGATTTGCATCGACTCAATGGTTGCCTTACGGCGATTTACTGCGGCTTCCGGAGTTCGAAACCCTTGTTAGGTCGCGTTATCCTATTGTGTTTATGAGGATGTGTGAGCATGCGTTTGTGTGTTTATTGACCCCGTTGCAGAAGAAACGTTTTGATTTCTGATACCGTAAACTGCTTCAACTTTGCTCTCTGGCCCCAACATTGCCTGATTCTATTTAAAGTCGATAACTTAGCACCCTTTAGGTTTTAAAACTTTTATCCCCCCGTAATAATAATTCCCGTATAGATAAAAGTTTAAAACCTATAAGAGTGCTAAGTTATCGACTCTAAATCAACTCAGGCAATGTTGAGGCCAGAGGGCAAAGTTGAAGCAGTTTACGTTATGTTTACAAAAAAAATTTGACAAAATGATCATGGCTCTTTTGATCATTGTAATAAGGTGTGACATGGCAAATACGAGACTCTTCTTGAATGAATATTTTCCGGAGTACAGAGGTTTTCACGCTGACTTACTCACTTAACCACTGCATGAAACTTTTCGTATTTTGTGATAGCTCTCTATAACATGTTATTGAAGCCACAATAACATTGGCTGCGGCTCGGCGTACATAACGTCATGTAACATTGGAAACCATCCCTGACGAGTATTGTTTAGACTGCATTAGGGATGTTAAGATGCTTAAAAATAATGTTCAAAGTCAAAGTCAAGTCAAAATCAAAATAATCCTTATTCAATTTAGGCTACAACAAGCACTTATAAATGTCAAATAAAAACTACCACCGGTTCGGAAAAACCTCTGCTGAGAAGAATCCGGCAAGAAACTCAACGAGGTATATATATTTTTTTAAAACAGATTTACAATATTATTAATAATATAAATCCTAATATAAAAACACATTACGTATGTACGTAAATACGCAAAATATTAATATACGTAAAAAATACGCATACGAGGCCGGGGTTGACAGGGCTCCTATTTTCCCTTATGCAATACTACCTAACCCAATAAACTAAGCTAAACTTACCTATGTTTCATAAAGTTATGCTTCAGAATATCATGCGTGATGCGTACCTCATGTTTTCACATCGTATTTTGTCGGAAAGTTCGTATTTTTATCTTGCTTACTCGGTAAAGAGCGTTTATACCTGCTGAGCTGGCAACGTTGCATTTTTGATAGTTTTTTCCGGTTATTCCATTGAGTATTGAATTGAATAAAAATTAAAAATGTGGTCTGTTAGAACCGTTCTTAATATAATAATATAAGTTAATCTGTCTACTGCAATAATTATTCGTGATAGACTTTTATATTCTTTAAAAACGTACAAATGTTTATTAACGGTTTTTAAAGAAAACAAAATGTGTAACAAAAAAGTAAAACCGACTACAAAAAAATAAAAAAAATAACAAATAATGGAACCGACTACAAAACCTTTGAAAATATTTTTCTAGGTACGTAGGTACTAGCTCGAACTCGGTGACTCAGCACGACCCAGCAGGAGGGATTGAAACCTATAGTATGTAGGTGAGGTAGACGACTACTGTCCCACTCCTGCTGGCTCGTGCTGAGGCACCGACATTTATTGTTATTTTTAAAAAAAAATTTGGAGTCGGTTTTACTTTTTTGTTAAAAAAATTCTTTATTTCTCACTTTTTAGTGATTCGTAGCCAAAGCAAATCTCACAACGGTTCCATTAAGCCCAAACATTACTTAGTTGCTTTGTTTTATAACAGAGTTCCGTTGCCTACCTTCTGGCTTCAGCATCAGATCAGTTGGTATATTAATCATGATCGTTTATAGACGAGCGAGCATTACTTAGCTTTGATGAGTTGCATTGGTCATCTACTGCCTTCATCATTAGGTCAAGGTTACCAAATGATACTTTCTGAATGTTAATGCTCATCTTTATGCTAAAAATGCCAAAATCGCCATAGGTGTGCCTATAAAATTTGAGGTTTGTCCTCGATTTCCCTAGGATCCCATTATCAAATCTTGACTTGGTGACAACTAATAACTTTCAATAAGCTACTTCAGAAAGCAAGATAAATACAAAAATCTCGACAAAATACGATGTGAAAACATTATTCAGTAAATCTGTACCTAATTTATGGCTATTAAGTATTATGCGATGATACTGTTATGATACTTCAACGTTATGCGTACCTACAATAGAATAGAAATGAATTATTTTTATTTAGCAAAAAAGTTACATAGTGCACAAAAAATTTATATATCATCATCAAATTAATGTAAAAAAAGTTCATGTATCAGGAAAAGGACAAAGGCCAAAGACGCAGTCAAACAAATACTGCCACTCACATGGAGATGGGCAGGTCATATCCAAGGAACAACGGATGGCAGATGGTCGCAAACTGTTACAAATTGGTACCCAATATACAAAAGGAGAAGACGAGGCAGACCACTGGAAAAATGGAGCGACGATATCAAAGAAGGCTGGAACGTATTAAATGATATTGTAACGGATAACTCACGTCTTATACCGAGTTTAGCTCGACATGTTTCGGGCTATTTCGTAGCCCTTCTTCTCAGGAGCACGCGAACGCGACTCGGCGGCTGCCGCAACACGCCGTTACAATATAATTTAATATGAGTGAGTCTCACGGTAGTTTCATGTTCAAAAAGGCTGGAACGCTTTGGCCAAGAGTGGCAAAAGACAGAGATAGCTGGCATAATATGGAGGAGGAATTCACCGCCAAAGGCGCCAAAGGCCCTTACATAAAATAAAATATACATATACCTATACGTATAATAAAATACTAATAATAAATATTAAGAAATATATTAATATTACTAACAAAAGTAATATACAGAAATACACACATGCCTATTATTTATGTAACATCGTATTACTTAATTCGAAATTAAAGTTTTTGTGCATAAAGCAGCGTTTCCACCAAAGATGTGCGAGGATGTGTTGCAAGGATTGTGTTTTTCATTAACCAGTAAAAACGCTTCATTTACCTCGCCTCGCTCCACTCAGCTGTTTCCACCAGAGATGTGCTGTGCGAGGATGTGTAAAATAGATGTAAACGCTGCTTCATTCTGACTACTTTTACGAACCTAAAGTAAGTAGTTGTAAGTGGTAGGACCTTGTGTAAGGTCCGCCCGGATTGCTACCACCATCTTGCTCGCTAATCCTGCCGTGACACAACAGTGCTTGCACTGTTGTGTTTCGGGGTGGAGAGTAAGACAGCCGGTGAAATTACTGGCACTTGAGTTATCCCAACGCATCTGCAATACCCCTAATGTTGCAGATGTTTATGAGCGGTGGTGATCTCTTACCATCAGGAGACCCACTTGCTCGTTTGCCATCCAGTCGAATAAAAAAAACCTTGAACAGAATTAGACCAACGTAGCCGTTTATATCTATCATCGTTTCATTTCACAAAAAAACTTTTTTTTCGTCTAAAACAAGCACCTACTCGTGTTATTTGTGAAATGAGGAGATTGCCGTTGAACGTAGCGTGCCGCATGTGCGGATGAGCGTTTGAATCGTTTAGGGGCATACATGTCCAAATGTCAGAAAGTCCAGGTGTCACATTGTCCATGGTCAAAAAGTCCGAAGGTTATAATGCCTTAATGTCGGATAGTCCATATGTCCGAGAGTCCAGGTGTCACATTGTCCATTGTCAAAAAGTTTGAAGGTTATAATGCCTTAATGTCGGATAGTCCATATGTCTGAGAGTCCAAGTGTCACATTGTCCATTGTCAAAAAGTTCAAAGGTTATAATGCCCTAATGTCGGATAGTCCATATGTCCGAGAGTCCAGGGGTCTCACTCATTCTAATTTGGTTTTGTTTACACCTATTGCAATCGAATTGTTTTCGACTCGATCGCCTTTACTGTCAAGTCAATAAGAGCTGCCACCACGTAGACAATACGATAACAATATGGAAAGAGACAATGTAGAATGAGGCCCAGTCCATCTGCATGACTGGATCAGCTGGTCAATTCTTGTCGACTCGACATGACATGTACGAAGCATCATAGATGCATCTGGATCTTACTGAGAATGGGTCTCAGGGTGTTAGATAACAGACTGGAAATAATGCAGATGAGCAATCTAGCTCTCTAATCTATTTCAGTTATATTTATCATTTAGTTGTGTTAGTCATATTTTTATACAATAAGACATTATGGGATTCAGGCCTTCAGAACTAGGACGTTTAATCCTTCGGACTTTTTGAGTATGGACTTTTTGACGCTAGGACTTTCAGACACTAGGATGTTTCATCCTTCGGACTTTTTGACGCTAGGACTTTCAGGCACTAGTACGTTTAATCCTTCGGACTTTTTGACCATGGACTTTTTGACGCTAGGACTTTTAGACACTAGGACGTTTCATCCTTCGGACTTTTTGACCATGGACAATGTGACACCTGGACTTTCTGACATTTGGACATGTATGCCCCTAAACGGTTTGAATAAATGATTCCATGCGACGCCGTTATTGGCTAACGCTTCCGCGACCGTCATGGTAAACATGCGTGGGTTTAGCAGGGAGGGTTCCGTACAAAACTAAATTATTGCACTAGCCACCCAATTGCTTTTGGCAACTAGAACTACCTGTCAACGCTCTAATTCTGTTATTTAAATAGAGTTCAACTCAAAATTCGAAGCAAGTGAGTGGCTAGTACTCGTAATGTTAATGGGAAAATTTGTTAGTGATGTGTTTTTTTTAATGTAAGAAGGGCAAAATAAGCATAAGGTCACCTAAATAGGAGGCAATCACCGCCATGGACAATCGCAACACAAGAGGTGCGTTCACATACACAGGTGTGTTGCCGGGCATAAAGAGATTGATAGCCGCGTTTTTTTAAAGATTCTTAAGTTATATTTATATAACTACTACTCCGGGAATAGGTACGGTCTCAGTTAATATGTGTGTGTATGCTCGTTTGTCCTTGACGCTAAATTACTGGCACGTGAGGTATCCCATCTTAGGCCTCTAGGTGGGCAACGCGTCTGCAGTACCCCTGGTGTTGCAGATGTTTACGGGCGGTGGTGATCTCTTACCATCAGGAGAGCCATTTGCTCGTTTTCCATCCAGTCAAATAAAATAAAAATATATAGCAAGACCATTGGGGTGCTACTCTATATAGATGCATAACAATCGTAGAAACTTCATTTCTCGAATAAATTCAAATGTAGCATTAAACCAAATTATAAATTAAAGTTAAAATTGAAGTTTATGACCTAATCATGACCCACTCGCTAATTGACGAGATTTAATTTTTTTGACACCTGAAAATTACTACAGGAATCAAAAGAATTTTGCCTCCTGAACATGGAAAATATTTGTTATATTATTTATTTGTTATAACTTTAATTTCGAGTTACGAGTTACGATGTTACATAAATAATAAGCGTGTGTGTATTTCTGTAATTTTTTGTGCACTATGTAACTTTATGCATCATCATCATCCCAGCCTATATACGTCCAACTGCTGGCACAGGCCTCCTCTCAGAACAAGAGGGCTTGGGCCGTAGTTCCCACGCGGGCCCAGTACGGATTGGGAACTCCACACGCACCATTGAATTGCTTCGCAGGTTTGTGCAGGTTTCCTCACGATGTTTTCCTTCACCGCAAAGCTCGTGGTAAATTTCAAATGTAATTCCGCAACTTTATTGCTAAATAAAAATTATTCCATTCTATTCTATTCTATTGCCTACAGAGAACGAATCAAATTATAGTCTTAGAAATATGTAACCTTGTCAATTGCGTATCTTGTGAGTTTTCTCCATCTACATTATTTTCTGTATTAGGTACACTGTGATGTGCAACTGTGTAACAAAAAGTCATTATATTACAAAAGTAGTGAACCATTCACCCACCGACCTCTAAAACCGTTCCGGCCGGGAATCACGTCAACGGTATAAAACCTAACGAGACCCACCCGTACGTAACGGCCGTCGATATGTAACGCTCAAGCACTACTGTAATCCCGTGAGGGTCAGATATTAGTCTTGCTTCCAATATTTATACGAATATCGGTAGGCGAATGACGTGCCCAAAACTAACAATAAAATCTAAAAACAAGTTCGAAATTCAATTTAAAAGTGTGCACTGGGTAGAAGAGAGAATTCGGCACGTCCCTTAGTAGGTTCGAAACCGAAAGAATTCTTTACGGTTCTACTAATAATACCATCAACATAAAAAGCTATTTATGAGTATGTGTAGCTTAAAATTAAATATGGGAATTATGTAACTCCGTCTGGCGAAAGAACAGTAAGCAATATCTCGCGGGAACTTTTTATTTTACGGGAGCAAAACTATCGTATGTAAATACCCCTACGGGGTACGGTCCTACGGAGGACCCTACCCCTTAGAATGAACGAAATACAATGAATGAAAACTCGCCACTTTCATCCACCGGTTTCCCGCAGTTCTATAGGTCCTCTATATGTCCTCAGTCCACCTGGTGGGAGGTCTGCCAACGCTTTGTCCATGGTTCATGGTCGCTACTCGAGGACTTTTCTTCCCCAACGGTTATCTGTACCCTTAGTGTAAGTTTTCGGTTACAAAATACGTCTCGATCGCATTCGCGTTAAATTCTCAATTTGTACGGAAACACGAACTAGCGGAACGTTTGCGATGTTCGTGTTTCCATACAAATTGAGATTTTAACGCGAACGCGATCGAGAAGTATTTTGTAACCGAAAACTTACACTAAGGGTACTGTTCTTAGAGCGATGTGACCCGCCCATTGCCACTACAACTTGCATATTAATATTTTTCACACCTCGCCTTCAGAAAAGTAACTTTTCCTCCCTGACGAGAGGGAGCAAAGTGCAACTTTTCTGTTCAAGGCTTTTCTAAGTGTTTTATTGCAAATAAATGCAATTTTTTGAAGTTGATAATTTTTTTTTTATTTTTATTCGACTGGATGGCAAACGAGCAAGTGGGATAATTGTAAAGCCACGCCATTTTCTATGCTGGTTGTTCTTTAATAATATTTAGAATTATTATTTTTTCTATTTTCTTAATGCTCGGTGCGAAAAGTTGTATGAGCCACTCGGGAGCTAAATTATTTTCATCTTGGGCGTTAACACTTGAATCCCTCATTACGCTCAGGATTCTACTTTATAATCCCTCGCTACGCTCAGGATTCTATTGTAGAATCCTTCGCTACATTCTGGATTCAATGTACTATGGCCTGCAAAAGTCGATGGACAATTCCAAAACATAATCGTCTGACGCGAGAAACGGCGCCATCTATGTGTTTGAAGTGTATTAGCGGTATTTACTTATTTACTAACTTAGTTAGTTTATTAATATCTCACTAGATGGCGCTGGCGCTGACCTTAAAAAAATATTTTATACTCATGTTAGAAATTTTATATTTCGCTGCCGTAGTAACTAAATTATGTCCCTGCCTGGGTGGGACACCGTGAGATGATACCGCGAATCGCGTAACGACATTTTCTGTCTCTTTCGTACTTATCGTAAGAGAAGGAGAATATTATTATTCGCATTACTATCGTTTCTTGTTCAATTCTTTGGTGTGTGTGAAGTTCCCAATCCACACTGGGCCCGCGTGGGAACTACGGCCCAAGCCCTCTCATTCTGAGAGGAGGCCTGTGACCAGCAGTGGGACGTGTATCTATAGGCTGGGAGGCTGATGATAATGAAATTCTTTATTTATGATGACCCATGTTGCGAATGAGTGTCAACTTTAGTAATCTCCAAATCTAGCAGTAAATTTACAAAAACACAAACTCAATATTATCGCCTGGTGGGATTTGAACTTGTGACATACGAACGAAGAACGAAGTTCATAACCACTTGACCATATTACTGTTATCATAAGCGATGAAAATCGGATCTATATCGGGTCGTCTTAAAATTAATCGGTAAGTCATGCGTGTTTAACGAAACTTAAAGAGGGTAGACTGAAGATCTTCAAACTACCAGGCTAAGTTTTTATTACAAAGATTTTGCTACTTGTTCAGCTGCTTGCAACATCGTTTGATCGTCTCTTTCAAGTTGAATCTGCTGATTATCGTAATTATTCTTTAAAATGAGTTCTCATCGCAATATTGAGATGGTTAAAAGTTGTGAAATTATTAATTTATATGAAGAAGGAAAAAATATGTCGGAAATTTGTAGAGAAATGTTAATGTGAGTTTTTTTTGGTTACGTTCATCCTACCAACTTCTTCATTAAAATGATATCTACGTTATATTATTTTATGTTTATTTATATTGTTACAGATAAAAACAGTTATATTGTGCAAGACTGGTTTAATCAACACAAAAATAATGTTAAAGTCGTTCCTTGGCCTGCCAGATCACCGGATTTAAATCCCATTGAAAAATTATGAGTTGTTATAACCATGTCCAACGTTGGGATAACAAAAATAAGCGAACTCCGGAAACATTAGAAGCCCACTGTGTAAAAATAAGGGACAGTATTCGCGGCTCTAATATGTGTGAAAATCTAGTTGCATCGATGCGATTCTTTTTGCAAGCAGTTATCGACAATCATGGTGGTTACAACAGTTATTAAAATAAAATTGATAGTTACGTGTAGACCGGGTTATATACTCAAACAATTATGTTATAATAAAATATATAAGGTGCGGATATTTTCAGGGTATGTAATTAATAACCTAATAATTAATTATACATAAATTATTTAAGTATAGTGTGGTAATATTTTTTTGCTTCATACAAAAATACCATTCCGTTCAAAAAAATTCATCCTCGCATTAACATTAAATTAACTGTATTTTTTTTAATTTAATTTAATTGAAACCAATTAACGACGATGCAAATAATCGATCCTTAAAATATCCGCATCTGATTTCCTAGCACACTGTATTATATGAACCAAAATATTTATCTTTATTTGTGATCCTGTAGGTATCACTTTGTTATGAAAAGTAATTATTTGATTATTATGAACAAAACTTTTAATTATACCTTGATAGTTTTGTTTACTTATGTGATATAAGTGTGAAAGTTCAATATATGACTGTAATCTTATTATAACTGTCAGTAACACACTACAGTGGATCTACGCCATCAATTATTGATAAGTAAATGTTTAAAACTGGAAAACTTCAATTATTATAGTTTATAACGCGTACGAGTCTTATGATAACCCGGTCTCAGGTATAATTTACTTTCAAATACTATTTTTTTATTGTGGTTCGGCTTCAATCCTCTTTCCAGAATCGGAAATGAATACTTAAGCTAATACCTCAATAAAATGTTAAAATACAACTTTTGATCAGGTGCTAATAAAATAACTGAAAACCTCACACGACACACAGAAAATATTTTTTCATTTTATTTTAAGTTAGTTGTTGAAACATCCCTAAAACATTTAATTGGCGTATGAATTCGTAATATTTAGACTGGACACAATAAAAAAAGGATTTAAAAACTCTAACACTACCTGATTTAAAACATAGTGTAATCGATTCTACTCTGTATTCTGCGCAAACTACTTTCTGGTTTTCAGTTATTTAATTAATATATTATAGTATATAATAACTGCGTCAATATTTAATGAATAGAAATATTGTTTTAGGAATAAAAATTTTATGTTTTAAACTTCAAAACGTGTATTATTTCTGTTGCAACGTTATCCTTTTTTCAGTTTTTTTTTATTTCCATATCAGTTATCTACAAAATTAAAATAGAAACTTAAAAATAAAAAATAAGAACAAAAAACAATTCTGATATGTAGGATACGAACTTATGATCATTTACGAGTTTATCTAAGCAGCCGACTAACTCAGCTATCGGCACATTGCTGTTACGGGGATAAAATATCGATCATATCATAATAACTGTTTAACAGCGCCATCTAGTTCATTTCTTGTGAACACCTAACCAAATCGTCAACTCTCGTGTTCAAACGATTATAGAACGTAAGGTGTCCATCCACTTATGCAGGCCATTGTACGCCCTCGCCGTAAATACACCATTTTGCTCCTTGTGACTTGTAACTATTTCCAGCTATGTCGGTGACTAGTTCTTCGACGAACTGCCGTATTCCGGATTCTATCGCGCAAAGAAACTCCAAACATAGCTCTCTGTTATTGTTCATGTTAGGTCAAATATTGCAAGTTAATTTTGACCCAGTTCCGGTGTTCGGATTGACCTAGAATTTGGTATACTTCTGCATATTAGTTGGGTGACAATGCCAAGTACAGTTAACAAAAGAAGTTTGTATTAAAAATCAAATTTTTGACAGACACTTATTCTGATTTTTTTGATATTATAATTTAAGCCTTGTATGATGACAGTGAAGTTGTCAAGGTCATCAATCTAGCGAAATGTTACTTTTGACAGTTTTCCGAGCAATACAATATGGTATAAATATATAATTATAATCAATCTAATATACAAAGGTACCGTGTCACTTGCTTGCTTGCTTGTCAGTGCTTGTAACCAAACTCCTCCGAAACGACTTGACCGATTTTTATGTTTTTTTGTGTATATTCGGTAGGTCTTAGAATACAACGTAACTATTTTTCATACTTCTTCAGCTAGCACCTAATGATATGTTTATCTTTTTTTTTAATTTCCTACAGGTTTATTATGAGCAACATACACCACATAATGTAAAGTGCAACAACATTTTCGACCTTAAAAGGAAAACTCTGAAAATGAATGAAAATGAAATCTTAAGATTCTTACTTGTGAATACTATAGAATTTTGGCCTTATCATCATAATCGTTGTCCCAGTCTCACATCCTACTGCTGCTGCTGGGCAGAGCTTGCGTACACGTTGCTTAGGATAGGGGCTCAGCGAACACTGGATATTCAGATATATGTAAATGTATCTTCGGAGTCCTCGGTGCGCGAGTCAGACTCGCACTTGGCTAGATTGTTCTAACTTTAAAGCTTTAATTTTAATTGGTTTGTATAAATAAACAAAAAATAAATGTGGTCTTTTATAATAATGGTCTTTATTTGCTGCTAGAATTCGCCTGTTTTATAACTTATGTGAGAATAATGTTATTACTAGCTTTTTCCCGCGGCTTCGCCCGCGTGGAATTCGGCTATCGCGCGCTTTTCCCTCGGGAACTATGCACTTTTACAAGATTAAAAGTAGCCTATGTCACTCTCTGGCCCATAAACTATCTCTATGCCAAAAATCACGTCGATTCATCGCTCTGTTTCGACGTCAAAGACGGACAAACATACAAACACACACACACTTTCACACTTATAATAATAAGTATGGGTGTGAGAATATGTTATTACTAGCTTTTTCCCGCGGCTTTGCCCGCGTGGAATTCGGTTATCGCGCGGTTCCCTCGGGAACTATGCATTTTCCGGGATTAAAAGTAGCCTATGTCACTTTCTGGCCCATAAATTATCTCTATGTCCGTCGCTTCGTTTCAACTTGAAAGACGGACAAACATACAAAAAATCAAACACACACACTTTCGCATTTATAATATTAGTATGGGTATGCATGTGAGAATATACTATGTTATTGTATGATCACTTTATGTATAAGCGTCTGAAACTGCTCCCACCTTATTTCATCGACGTTATCGTATTATATGAAAAGGATAACCCTATTTGCCTGAACGGGAAAAAACACAGATTGGATGAAACAGCTAAACCTATAAGAGTTCTTGTAGCAGGCTAGTTGAGGTCATTTGACAACTTTGTGATTGTTCAACAGGTAACAAAACGAGCCAATCGCAAGAATGACTAATGTCAAACGTTAAAAAACCGGCCAAGAGCGTGTCGGACGTGCCCAAAATAGGGTTCCGTAGCCAGTACGAAAAAATAATTAATATTTTTCTAAGAATTTCGTATTTTATACGGAATCTTCCATAGTTTAGGTATATTTTATACCTTAGGCTGCTATTTACTCTTAAACTACTAATAATTCTCAAGTAAACTTAACTGTTATAGTTTTCTCTTGAAAGTTTGATATGCTTACTATATCCTGAATTTTTTCAAATTTTTCCACCCACCGGTTTAGATTTTAGAGGGGGGGGACGCTCGATTTTAATGAAAATTTGCACTTTAAAGTTGAATATTTCGCAAACAAATCGCTGAATCGAAAAATCGTCTTAGCAAACCCCTAATGGTTTTAAAAGACCTATCCAACGATATCCCACACTAAAGGGTTACATGAGAAAAAAAATCACCCCCACTTTACGTCTATGGCAGGTACCCTACAAAAAATTTTTTTTAAGTTTTTTATTGTACCATTTTGTCGGCATACTTTACATATATATCCGTGAAAAATTACAGCTTTCTAGCATTGATAGTCTCTGAGTGACCCTGAGCAAAGCCGCGGACGGACGGTCAGACAGACAGACAGACAGACATGGCGAAACTATAAGGGTTCCGTTTTTACCATTTTGGCTCCGGAACCCTACAAAACGAGTTCCGTAAAAATATGTAGGTACCTATTTATGAATATCCAGTGTTAGCACAGCCCCTCGTCTTAGCAAAATATTCGCTACAATTTAGGGATCTTTACTAAACGAGCTTATCAATCTCTCAAAAGGGCCGGCAACGCACCACCTTCGGGTTGTGGGTGTCTATGAGCGGCGGTGATTGCATCCTGTCAGGTGACCCCTTAGAGCAGCGCGGGCTTCCTACGGAAGGGAGTAGCCATACGCCACGTTCCCCTCTGTCAAAGTACAAGCCCAACTGGGCATGCGAATTTTATAAAACAAGGCGCGCGAGTGAACGCTGCAGTGCTAAAAATGCCGAATTGTTCAATCTTCTGCTGTAAAAAGAGATCTGGGACATCAAGCTTGCAAAAAGATGGTGTTACATTTCATTATGTAAGTAAATTGTTATCGTATTATTGCTATTAAATTACATTTAAACAACAAAGTCGTATATTATTGTCGGATTCGTTTACCAACATCGAATCCGCTAATCCGTACAAATTTTGGATCGGTCAAGCGATAAATCCAACTTTTCGTCGATGAACAAGTTAGGGATGTTACTGTCAATGTGTGAGTTTTGAGTCATCTGTACACGAATTATTAGTGTATTGTTGGATTATTTATGTGTTAACGTCGTCATTACAGTCAGTTGGCAGTTTTGTTTCTGCATGTAAGTTAGACGACCAGATGGCCTAGTGGTTAGAGAACCTGACTACGAAGCTTGAGGTCCGGGTTCGATTCCCGTGTCGGGGCAGATATTTGTATGAAAATACGAATGTTTGTTCTCGGGTCTTGGTGTTTACTATTTATTTAAGTATGTATCTATCTATATAATTATATTTATCCGTTGCTTAGTACCCATAACACAAGCTTTGCTAAGCTTACTTTGGGACTAGGTCAATTGGTGTGAATTGTCCCGTGATATTTATTTATTTATTTATTTATGTAAGTGTGCGGAACGGCACTTGTGTCCACATTTCCCCCCGCAACAAACGCCAGAACTATTTTAAAGGTTAATCTACCGCTAAGGCTACTCCCTTCCGGTAGGAAGCCCGCGTTGCTCTAAGGGTGACCCCCATGTTCATATTCCCCCTCCTACATAAAAAAGAGTATGGCATAGATTTTTTTTTGCTAATTACATAATGTTCAACCTTTTTGTTGGCAAAAATATTATTTATCGCCTGTTTTTTTTGCCCTTTGGACTGCAGAACTCTATAAAAATAAAAATAACCCTCTTTTGCATCGCTTGTTAGTACGAAGCGCCGTGTGTGCGTCCGGATCGGATTTGGTCATTTTTTTACGTTTTCTCGCTTCGCTATGAACTGCATGCATGATTTCGTTGATTACTGATTGCAGTTTGATTGCTCCATTGGAGGATGACTGCCCAATCAGTCGGTGGGGCAAATCTGACTCCCATTCTGAGTTCAATTTTAAAAATAAGGACTGGAATATTATGTATCTAGATTATGCTCCACGGAATTCACAATGAAAATAAAAAAGATGAGAAAATATCGCAAACTGGTGGTTCTAAGAGATATCTATAACAACCGGATGGCCAAGTGGTTAGCGAAGCTGCCTGCGAAGCTTAAGGTTCCGGGCTCGATTCCCAGCCGAGGCAGATATTTGTATGAATAATACGAATGTTTATTCTCGGTTCTAAGGGAACGAAAACAAAACAATCCTATAAAAGTGTTTCCTTAAGGGGTACGGATTCTTTATAAAAATGGCCTAAGTAGTTACTTGACCCAATGTAAAATTTCATAGAATCTCTCTCAAGCAATCGATTCTCTTTTAAGCAAGCAAGAGGTCATAAATATTTTTTTTTCCTGATTTGAACAAATAAGCTTATTTCACTAGTTTAGGATTACGTTGTCAGTCAGAAATATTACTGTTTTATTTGTATAGCAGTTAGAATAATATGGCATATAACATGACATTATATCATTAATGACATATGTCATTAATGATATGGAACTGATAAGTTAATAGTTTGTTGCCATCACGCGATACACACACGCATTAGAGTCACGCAAATTAGTGCTATCACGTTTATAAATGAATGCAAGTTTTAAAAAAGGTGACACGGGGAATGCTAGTGATTATTATAAAGTAGAGACCCGCTCCGGCCTCGCACTAGTGCAACAGTGAAACAGAAAGAGTTGAAAAAAAGAAACAAAATTCGCTTTCACAAAAGACACGCATATGAAACAAAAATACACGATTATTCCCGAATTCCCGATCAAGCTTCTACTAAAGCTAATGATATTAATTGAGTCATCTGTACTTCTCCACCTGCACCTTTAAGTTGGGTCCGCTACTTTGAGCTGACCTATATTTGCCTGTAAGACCCTCTTAGCAGTGGTTTTTGTCGTGCCACAAAGCTATGGTTATGGCTCGTAGGAATCTATTGCCAGTTTACTTGCGTCGTTCATTTTCCCAAAAGACCTTTGCCCAAAAGATCAAAAGTGAGACAAGGAATGAGAAAGGTCTCCTATAGTATTTATAACGAAACGCTGGCTTTCTGATATTTACGAATATTTGGATTGCTTTTGTCGAAAAATATTTACATCTGTTTTACAAGCTTTTTTAATATTTCGTTATATATCACGCTGCGTGGGGCTCCTTATCGATATAAGAAAAATAGTGTGTGCAGGCCTCCCACTAGATGGACTCACGATATCGTGAGAATTTCTGGCAAACAGTGGAATGCAAGTGACGGGTTGTCGTTCATTGTGGCGTTCTAAGGGGGGGCTTTGTTCAGCAAGTGTCTTCCGTGGAAGACAGCCGCGGCTGATGAAGATGAATGTGCTCAGATCAAGAAATTCACAGTTCGTTTTTTGAGTGCCACCACCCCTATCTCAGATTCCCCATCCAGCAACAGACTCTCACGGTGGAGAACCACGCGTGCCCCGCCTGATAGGTTTGTGAGTCCTGCAGAGTCGCTACCAGCTGGGGCCAAACAACCATGGTCAACCTGGAAATCCCTTAATAGACTTCGCACTCAGGTTGGCCGGTGTAAGGAAAACCTTGCAAAGTAGGGCTTCCAGAAAAACTGAAACACCCAGTGTGGCTGTGGGACGGCTTCCCAGAGCATGTCGCATTTGATGAGGACATCAAATGCAGGGGCAGGACCCCAGCATGGCCATCCACCTGTACTGAGCGAGACTTCCGTGGTACAACGGACAGGGCTATAAGCACCGCTACTTTCTGGTCGCGGATACTTTATTTATTTATTTATTTATTTATTTATTTATTGCAACCATGGTATTTATAAGATATTTATAAGATATTCTTAATTATAGCCAGTACAAACATGGACCCTACAAGGGCGTAGCAACATTTATATTTATTAACATAATTCTTTTATTACATATTTATAAAACATTAACATATCTTACATCTATACATATCTTACATTTATTATACCTACTTATATTATTTAATATTCCATAAATGTGGATCGCCTAGTTCCTATTCCATAAACTCCTGAAGAGAGTAGGGACATATGTCTATGAGATATGCTTTGAACGAGTGAAGCCATCAACACGTGAAGAAGAAGAAGAAGAAATTCACCAACACCATTGGATTTCTTCGCATCTGCGAACAGAATTCCTTCGCCGCAAACCTCATGGAAAACATCAAATATGCCATTTCGCAAATGATTTGTAAAAATCTCAACGGTGCGAGCTAGAGTTCGAACCCACAATCCTCAGCATAAGAGGCCATAGGTCAAACCACAATGCCACCACGACTTTCTTTTATACAAATTCAAAAATACTAATTTACGCAAAACGCAGATAAAACTTGCCGCCGTTACTTTTGACGTCTTGTTTATTAAGATCCACTCAAACATTTATAGGTCAAACAAACTTGAACCGCCAAGTTCCGTGGTGTGGAAACATGAAACGCTATGATTTTATAATTTTTTGATGTTTACGATTTTTTCAAAAGTTGTAAGGAATATTTTGAGATTAAATGAAAACGACAAAAGTCGTGAAAGCTAAGTGGTTTGACTTGAATATCAGTATCATCAGCCGGAAGATGGCCACTGCTCACACACTCGTCACGCTTCACCCTTGTAGTTCATTATGAACATGTTTGGCTCATAAAGTGTTCCACTTCTGGGCACAGGAAAAAAACTCGTTGTATAAAATACTCCACTTTGATACTGATCATAAACGTAGACTCAAGGCAACGATTTAGTTATCGTCTATTATTTTCCTCGAGTTAGGTTTTTTTATAGATAAGAAGTCATTAGACGAACTGTTATGTATTTTAATACTGACTCAGTCTGCAAGGAATACATTTATCCCGCGTGAACTGTCTAATATCACGGGATAAAATTAATAAAAAAATATATATATTATTAATTTCTGGTATTGCAGGTATCTATGGGCGGTGGTGATATCTTTCCATCAAGAGACCCACTTGCTCGTTTGCCATCCAGTCGAATAAAAAAAAAGTATCCGTTAATTTCGCAACTAACGTTTCGCAACATTTCATTTGGCAAACTCTAAAACTGTAAATATTGCAGGATTTATTTCAATTCCATCGTGTAGAACTCTTTGTGTTAGGATAGGTTAGTATTAAAAAAGCCCTGAAATATTAAATAAATATAAAAAAATAAATATCATGGGACACTTGACACCAATTGACCTAGTTCCAAACTAAGGAAAGCTTGTACTATCGACACTAGGCAACGGATAAACATACTAATATAGATTAATACATACTTAAAAACATATTAAGCATCCACGACCTGAGATCAAACATTCGTATTATTCATACAAATATCTGCACCGGCCGGGATTCGAACCCGGGACCTCAGCTTTGTATTCAGGTTCTCTAACCACTTAGGCATCCGGTTGTCAAGTATTATTTACAGTTTCAGAAATATTAAACGGTTGCGAAATGAATCAGGTTGCCAAACGTTAGTCTCGAAAGAGTAGTGAACCATAAAACTAACCTATGAAGTGTGTCGGTTTTTAACTTCTCACATTTTAAACGGAGAAACCAATTTAAATGAAATTTGGTATTCGAACATAGTTTAGGACACTCAAAAGGACATAGGATATATTTTATCGCGTAAAAATAAAAAACGATGCTCTTCTCTACCACTCAAAGGTTGTCTGGCAGAGATCCCATCAGGGATAAGTCCGCCTTTGTACTTAACACTACTTTTTTCTGTAACCTTTTTGATTTTCCTTTTAGTACACAGTAAACCTTAATAAACAAACAAACAAAAATTATTCACGGACGGAGTCGCGGGCCAGAGCCAGTATTATAAATGCGAAAGTATGTCTGTCTGTTACCTTTTCATGCTTAAACCGCTAAACAAATTGAAATGAAATTTGGTATGAAGATAGTTTGAAACTCTGAGAAGAACATAAGGTATAGAGTTTTAATCAAAAATGAAACGTTATTGCTTGAATATGAGTCATTCCAGTGGTATTACAATATAAAAGATAGAGATAAATGAATTTTCTGCAGACAGAGTCCTGGGCAAAAGCTAGTCAATAACTTTTGATGCTAGTATCGAGTAACATACAGGAAGTAACAAAGTCACTCCTAATATTTTCCTGTAGGCCGGTCATCTGCTGTGTTATCCTGGTGGTGACCTGCTAATGGTCATCAAAGGCTATTCAAGGACAGTTAATAAAGCTGATAAGACATTTCCTGTATTTAGACACGACAAGCTTATCAATGAGGTATCGTAAGACACGTCTAGAGTCTGTTAGGTGTACTTAAACAGCTTGTTTTACGAAAAGTGATAAGAGTGTATAAATCTATTGAAACCGACGTTACTTTGCGGAGGTTCATATCAATGAACTAAAAGAGTTTTATTTCTAACAGAAGTTTTTTTTGCTGACTGTACTTTTTGTTGATTGTACTTGTATTGTCGCCCAAACTACATTTGCATGCCTAAATTCAAGTCGATGCCATTAACCATTGAAGAGTTCCGTCCTGTGGAGACGATCCTGGCCGGAGTATCAGAATTTCACTACCAGATTATTTATTGTTGCGTAATTTACATAAGTATACCAAATTTCAAGTCAATCTAACCACTGGAAGTTGGTCGAATTTAGCTTGCAAGTTTTGATTACAGACAACTGGACAGGTGAAACCAAATAAAAGCTTGTAAAATGTAGCTCGACGACAAAAGCGATAAAGTCATACTTAAGAATACTCTCTATTATGGCTACTTGCCGGCGGTAGGATTAGAGCTTAAAAGGTGGACGGACTCGCACTTCACCGATTTTCAACATGAACTAGTTTCTTCTGGAGAATAAATTAAAAAACTACTTTCTCCGAGGACGTGAAATCGAGTTTCGTCTCTAATCCTTTAAATAAACCGTCCCTTTCTAGAGCAGCTCAGACTAATTAGAACAATTAACTATGCCCGAAACAAAATCCGTTGATAAACGACCACTTTGCCAGTTTAAATTCGTCTCTCGTATAAAGTTCTTAAATCTTTGACAACTTTACGAACTTTTTGCTTGAAGGATTAAAAAAATGGCTAAATAAAGATAAGCTTTGTAATTCGTTTTTAAGTCTTAAATTGAATTAAAATTTATATTTGTACCACCCACCAAATTTGTATTTGTCCCATTCGTAAACTGAATCGCGTATAGGGGTGGAAACTTTGTGCTTTTAAGCTCGATATTATTGTACAATGCAGCTGCCAAAGAAATAATAGTTAGAGTGATTGTGAAAAGGTTCCACCCACGTACGCAAATCAGTTTCCACGACTGTACCTGGTTTAGATGACAATGCAAAAAAAAAAACAATAAATAAAGTCAGTGTAAGTTAATTATAATTTAATTAACTAATAAACGGGTGAGTATTTATAGATAAGGCTGTAAAATTTTATTTCACCAAGTAAAATCTTCCTTATTGCAAGTCGGTTAAATGCATTAACTGCAAGTAGGTACAAATACCGATAGCACAACACTGCTGCTATAAAGATAAGAGCGCAAATTATAATAGTGGGTTATTTCAAGTATTTTAAAAACCCAAACCCCTCGTGCTACGAGCATTTTGAGCTAAGACACGGAAGGAAGGATATTATGATGAAACTATATTTTTCAGCAGATGGCCATTGGGACCAAAAAGTTTTCAAATGGAGACCGCAGATCGGCAAGCGTAGTCTAAGACGTCCACCAACATGATGGACGGGTACCTGGTTAAAGCAGCGGGTTCACGGTGGATGCAGGCCCCTTCTTACCGAAGCAACTGGAGCTCCATGGGGGAAGTGTTGGATTTGCAGGTGGTAGGACCTAGTGCAAGGTCCACCCGGATTGCTACCACCATCTTGCTCGCTAATCCTGCCGTGAAGCAGCAGTAACAGAGCAAGCTGGGTGTTTCGGCGTGGAGAATAAGACATCCGGTGAAATTACTGGCACTTGAGGTATCCCATCTTAGGCCTCTAGGTTGACAACGCATCTGCAATACCCCTGGTGTTGCAGATTATTATCGGCGGTGGCGATCTCTTACCATCAGGAGGCTCAATAAAAAAAAGGCCTATGTTCAAAAGTGGACGTATGACTGATATGATAAAGATGATGATTATCGTTGTTGACACAAAAACAGACCCGTGTTGTGGTGAATGGTAGTAAAAACTCAACATTTGCTGTTAAAGGTATTGTTATAATTTATTCGTTGCTCTGCGATGGTAAGGTTGTAGTCATGAGAACTGCAGTATCCGCACTAGCTACTGTATTATTATGGTACAGTCACCAGCACTAATATCTGACACAACAACCGTGCATAAATATCTGACACGACTCTATATCTATGGCCGGAAGGATGTGTCAGATATTTTTGCATGCTCCGCTGTGGCAGATACCTAAATATTTATGCTGGTGAGTATAACAGGCAAGTAAAAATATAACGGCGTCTGTTTTAGATTATTTTATTATTTTTATTTATATTCAGCTGACGTGAAACTAAATAAAAGCTTTTAAAAAGCAGCCTATTTGATCCTGAGACAGTTAACTACTTACCTTCTAACGTGAAAAATAAAATAATGAACTTAAAATTAATCCAGATCAATCAACTTTTTTCACAATATTAGTAGCAAAGCAAATGATACGAATCTAATGCTACGTCCATAATATTCAAGTAAACCCGCAGCGCGGTGTTATAGCAAATCAACGCACACTATCAACCCGATCGTCATATAAAAACAGTGTCAACGGCAACCGGCGCAGACGCACGCTTCCTGATCGACCGGCAATGCCTTGAGCGAATGCAAAACCTCGCTAGTCTCCTCACGGCGGCGGAGTGTTGAAAGCGAAAGTAAAAATTGTAAAACGAATCGAAATAATAAAATTGAAAAAATATACGAGTTTTTTGTAAATAACTGTGTTTTTCGACTCGATTTTTTGTGAGGATTTATTTGAAGTGACTGGACTTTTTGTGTTTTTTTTTTAAAGTTTTTAAAATGGTTTGTGCTGAACAGGATAGGGCGCCTAAGCCCGGTAAGTTTTTTTTTATTGTATTATTTTAAAACTAAATGCAATATGACTGTTATCGTTAAACTATAAAAATGCGTATACATTGTACGGTTATCAACTTTGATAAAAAATACAAAAATTCTATCGGTCGATTCCATAACCTTGCTTACGGCTGGGTTATTCGTGAGTTCGATCCCAGAACAAACATTTGTTTAATGAGTTGATTGCAAAATTCTACGTTCAAGTGTCAGAAGTTAAACAAAATAGGTACACTTACATGTCAAACAGATGTAATGTGGAAAACAAAGAAGACCTCTGACCAAAAAAGACGTGTATTGTGTAACTAAAACAAACTTTGATCAAGACATTTCATTTTCCTAATTATTCGAGCTAACTGTAGTTAACAGTTTTTTTGGACTAAAATTTTAACAGAAAAATGGGAATATCCCTAAATTATTGCAATCTCATTAATATTATATATGCGAAAGTTTGTAAGTTTGTTTGTTTGTTTATTTGTTTGTTATTTCATCACGTCTAAACCATTGAAGTGATTTAAATGAATGAATCAATTAATGAAAAAAGTTTATTCAATACACACATAATAGTTATACACAAAAGTTACAAGAATAGTTGAAATACAAAATATGAAATAAAATATAAAATAATAATTAGGTAAATTCGGTATAGTCGGCGGCCGATCGTAAAATCCGCCAGATCACGAAATTCCTAGGCATATCGTGAAATAGCGCCATTTCATGAATTGGCTAAGGGACGTTTAACGATTTGCCTAGTGATATTAAGGTAGATCATGAAATGCCTAGGCATATCATTAGACGCCGCCATTTCATGATTTGGCCCGTTTAGGTAGATCATGAAATTCCTAGGCATATTATAAAACGCCGCCATAATTGGTTCTGGCACTTCGTCGGCCGCTGCCTGCTTAAGACGTGATGAAGTAACAAACAAACAAACAGACATACAAACTTTCTCATATATATTATATTAGTGGGATATTAATATCTGTTTCTCGATACCTGCTGGAATACTTATAATATATTCGAAAAGAACAAAACTAGTCGAACCTCTTTTCGTTCGTGGTTTATAAACGATTCATTTAGTAATTGTACTTTAATACTTTTTTTTAATTCGACTAGATGGCAAACAAGCAAGTGGGTCTCCTGATGGTAAGAGATTACCACCGCCCATAAACATCTGCAACACCAGGGGTATTGCAGACGCGTTGCCAACCTAGAGGCCTAAGATGGGATACCTCAAGTGCCAGTAGTTTCACCGGCTGTCTTACTTTTGAAAGATTAACAACTTATTTTCAAACTGTTACCATTAACCCGCAATCTTTATTGCTGAACTGATAAATGATAAAGATAATGTTTCGGAATCGATAGAAGTTTATCGGGCATACCCATAGCATGACGTTTTAGGTCAACAAACTAAATTTGGCGCATAACTTTAAACTATTCTTCTAGCTTCGTTTCCATGACAGAATAAAAAGGACACTGTTTCTTTCACCATCCATTGATTAAATTTATCTGACGGATAAAATTGAATGTAAGGCCGTCTCTGTTTATTTTGTTCGAATCAACGGAGACGGCATCACATTTATCCGTCAATTAAAATTAATCAATGGGTCGTGAAACTGCCCCTTAATTTTGTATAACGTTAATGAAATTAAACTTCAGCAGTCGGCACCTATTCAGCTCGACAACGCATCCGTAACTCAGATTTTATGGAAGTCAATGGGTGGCGGTGATTGCTTTCCCAGTGACCCGCCTGCTCGTGTTTTTCTCCTATAAAAAAACAAAATCAAGGCCAGAAAAAAAAAATCAGTAATGGGTCCTTTGTTGATACTCGTAGTCAAGTTACTTGACAGAAGTCTAGACCACCGAATTTACACTTGTTCTCTTCTTTCTAGTTTTGTAAAGGCAATTGTTTTTTTTTATAGTTTCTGTGAAAATGGTAGCTTTAAAGTGTTCTAACTACTAATTATATGGGATTCGCTAATTATGAGCTGCTTTGATAACTGAGACTATTACAATAAAAAATAGTAAATCCCCTTTACCTATATTAATGTTTTTTTCACATACGCCATTTTGAAATTCTATGCACACTCGAATCATTTATTTTTATTATATTTTTTTTATTTGATTCCTGACCCACCAACACTCTTACAGCAAGTGTCATAATAAATTGCCTTGTCAAGAAATGCGATGTCACTATAATTTCTTCGAAAGGGTTCCACAGTGGACCACGCCAGAGGGCTATCGTTTTTTGTCTCACCAGATGGCACACTGTTGCGTGAGGTTTTTAAGTATGGCTTTCAAAGTCTGTTATTACGGGCGTGAAAACAAAGTTTAGATTAAAATCATATTTAATACACCTTAAAGCCGTACCATAAAAATATCGAGCATGCCACAGTGTTGCATAGTCCCCGTTTTGTTCGGAAAAAAGGGAGGACAAAGGTTTCCGAAAGACAAAACTGTCTCAAAACACAGACATTCATTGCCCCGGAACGCATATTTGCCATAATAAATTTCAGATATTGAAAAATATTCACAAAATTATTCTAATTATAAATAAACCCGCGTAACTCACCCAAGAACTATGAGATTTGCATTTCGGAGACCTCACGCTACACTGGCGCCTCTAGTGGCGAATTCATAAGCGATAGCCCTCATTGGTTCAATAGTACCCTTTGTCACTCGGACAGTTTTGACGAAGCTTATGATACGTCATATTATATTAAAAACCGTCCAGTCGTATACGACTCTCGAGCCTATAGGCTAGAGAGGAACAAATAAATAGATATATGTACCTACATACGCTGCTTAAAAAACTGTGGCAGTACGGAATCGAAGTGACGCATCGTATGCGCACCGTTTTTGTCGCATGCCTTCCACACCGCTGCTCAAAATACGCAGACGGTGCGGAATCGCAGTGAAGTGCCGTAAACGTCACGCCTTTTGGTAGAAAATATGCGGTAAAGTCCTGACGTTTACGGCACGTCACTGCAGCTCCGCACCGTTTGCGTACTTTAAGCCGCGGTGTAGAGAGCATGCAGTAAAAACGGTGCGCATACGATGCGTTACTTCGATTCCGTACCGTCACCGTTTTTTGTGTAGCGTCGTGACTGCGGCCCTTACCTTCCTCTGGTTACTCGGGTAAAATATACTTATTGGCTTTTTATTTCGTGGGAATGTAAAAAAAACCCTTCTACTAGGAAGTGACTACTAATGATCCCTAATTATTGTCTGCCAAAGTTCAAGTTTCTGGTACTTGGAGCTTAGGCTGCATGTCGTCTTAATCATGTTACTCTTTTACTTAAGTAGCGTGTATAGCGTACAAAAAAGAAAAATAAAAGAACATACAAAAATACAATAAGGATAATTAATCACATAACAATAGATTACTTGAAACAACTGAAAAAACTCTGGAAAATAAACGATGACATTACGACATAAGGGTATTTTGTGTATAGTCATCATCAAACGGAGCTGGTTACTTTTGTACTTTGTCGTTTTACAGCCACGTCCTTAGCGTCATACAAGATTGACAAATGTGTTAATGTGACAGGGTAAAAGAAACAGCTACTTTTGATGCTGGCCGTACTTACCACTAACTAAAAAATATGCATGGTTATTAACAATTTTGAGGTCCATTACCCGAAAGATAACAAACTGTTGCTGTCATTACGCAGTCCATATGTCCGTCTATAGCAGTGTTTCCAAAACATTGTTCTTCCATGTCCCGGTAATTTTCACTTTTACGATTTACTTTTACGAATTAAGATGCGTCGATCGAGTAGGTATTATTTTTAAAACAAGACGGGAATATTGCGACCCAGTGTTTTATTTTGATGGCCCGGTACCGGGTCGCGACCCGGCAAATGTCTCGAGATCAGTAATAGATAGCAGAAATAATTATAATTTGTAATAATGTGTGTTTCTATTGCCGGTTTAACATTAAATATAATTTTTGGCATTTTTTTTTATTTTTTTATTCGACTTTGAAATAAGTTAATAATTAATCAATTAAGTTGGCAAACAAGTGACGCAGTTCAGTATTGCCGTGCACAATCAATGAGGGAAATTGCATTTGTCAAGTTGTAATAAATAAACTACCCAAACCAACTTTAACTGGGAAAAAGTTGAAGAAGCCCGTCCGAAAATTTCAATATGTATATCAAAAACTAGTTAACCGATTTTAATTAGATTTAGCTAAAAAAAACCACAAGAAAATTAGCTTTCACGTAAAAAAAACACTAAGAAATCAGTCCATCCATTTCAAAGCTACGATACTACAGATAGACATTTAACAACCCTTTGTTTGCAACAGGGATTAAAAACATGTCAATTGATTGCTTTCAAACAGCCTATTTCTGATATACATATAAATATTATTATACTTTAATTATTTTATCATTTAAAATCTGAATTTAAATTGACACTAATTTTTTCGCAGCTGATCTGACAATAGGTCTTATACATAAACGGCAGGTCATAAAATTTATAAGGCGCGGATATCAAGCCACATTAGATGTCGATGCTTATTCGGATTCGGAAGCAGATTTGCTGAGCGTACGTCAGCCGACTGTCATTATGACGTGTCAACATGCTTACTTACATCTTTATGTTGGACGATAAAAGTCAAAAAGTCAATAGTTTTTTATTTGTGAAACATAAGTGATGGCTGCATAAATACAGAGATGTTACATTTTTTCGTGTTGCACTATGTTTTGCCAATTGGCGTACAAAAAAATTGGCTATTAAGCCAGATATTAACCTATTATATTTATATTTTGAACATTAAATTAGATAGGTATACGAGATAAAAATCAAATTAGACAGAAACAATTACAAGCAATTTAGGTCATCATTTAAATATTCGAGAATAGAATAATAGCATTTATTCGTAAGCAGGGTTAACAATTTACGTCTCAGAAGAGGTATTGGTAATAACTAGTTTAAATTCTTATGTTAATTTGTTATAAATCCTTATCGCAAGAGAACATACACTCTTACGCATCAAAGCAGTTTTTGCAAGAGCTGGGCATAAATCCTTCCTAAACTTTTGCCCCAAACGTTCGCTAGTTCGGCTTTTTTAAACAAGGCTGGATTATTTTTTACGAATATTACCATCTCCAAAACGTAAAGAGAAGGCATTGTCAAGATGTTCAAATCCTTGAAATGCGATATACAACTATCAGTATGTTTAAGGCCACGCATTGCTCTGATACATCTTTTTTGGGCTTTGAACACCGCTTCCTTGTTTGTAGAATTGCCCCAGAAAATGATGCCGTAACGTAAAGTCGACGCTACAAAACCATGGTATGCAGTTGATGATGATGTCCTCCATGTCGTGTCCGACAAAGGCGAACCTTTAGAATTGTTTATTATGTGCCCGAATATGGCTGGCAAAGCCAAACTTAGTCTTAAAGGTCCTATTACAGGGCGCGCAATGTAATTGACCACTATCATTATACGTGTAAGTGTAGGAAGGTCCCGGGCGGGTCTTTATAGTAAGACGCTTGGCATCCAGGTGTTCCAAGCGATGCGTCTCAAAATTTGCAACAGCCTTATTTACAGAGCTGCGCCATTCCAGTCTCTGCTTCGCGAGATCTTCCCAACTCTCGCATGGGATGTTACATGCGGTAAGGTGGCGCTTTAGGACGTCCCTGTAACGCAAGAACTGGCCTCCCGGAGTCCGCTTTCCTTCTTTTAATGCAGTTATAACAGCATCAGGACTAGCTTGCTTTGCTAATTTATAAAGACTGGTTCAGTTTTTGGCAAACTTGCTCAGTATGTGAGATCTATGACAGGTGGTTATCCACATGTATTCCTAAAAACTTGGTAGCAGAAACTGATTCAATCAACGTCCCTTCATAATTATAGAAAATTGGTACAGACAATTTACGTTGATAAAAGTGCATGATTTTAGTTTTGTCAAGATTTAGCCATTCAATTATGTCCTTTATAGTATTATTAATTTCCATTTCGTAAATCATTAATATCATAACACTTAATAATAACAGTGCTGTCATCAGCAAATAATACCATAGGGTGTTTGACGTGCCGGGGTAGGTCGTTGATATAGAGTTAAAATAGTAAAGGTCCAAGTACACTCCCCTGCGGCACTCCATACATAATTTGCCTCTTTTTAGATCGGTAAACCTTTACATAATTTAGTGTGTATATACTTGATACTTGTGAGATAATAGATAACTTAGGACGCTATCAGATGTACAGATATTTTTCCGCGTAGATTAGCCAAGCTATGAAAGTGATAGTAATTTTAACTGAGCTTTGATATTATAAAGTTTTTGTTCATCATCATGACATGTCTTAGGACGTCCACTGCTGGACATAGGCCTCCCCGATAGATCTCCAGTTGTTTCGGTTGGAAGCGGCCTGCAACCTTGAACCCGCGATACCCAGGTCATCCATCGATCTTGTTGGACGTCCAACGCCATTAGAAAACTTTCCGAGACTTTTTTTTGTAAATGAATGTACAGTTGAACAAACTGAATCATGTATCAGGGTGGAACCTTTGTGCTACTGATGTTACGTTGACATTCCATACTTTTGTCAAGGAAATCATGGTGAAATTAAGGACACGCGTCTGAATTTCAAAAATTGAAATATCGACGGTCAAAATATCGAACCTAACCTAACCTACTTTTGATATTTTGACCGTCGACTTTTTAACATTAGATTAATTTTCGATATTTAGATGCAAAAGTCACAAAAGTATTTTTTATGATATTCAGTATATTATTTTCTCGACACAGGTAGTTATATACATAAATGCGAAAACTATAAAGCCTATTTTATTCTCTACAATGTATTTTAGTGTCCCTTTACCCATTGCTTCTGTTCATTCAACCGTACTGTTTACACTTGACATCGAATGAACTGTAACCTTGATGGAGATTACAATGCTCAAATGGAATCATTAAAAAACATTATTACCACAAACAGAGGTGTGTCGGTGAAAAACATCCTGTATTATTCGTTGCGATATATTTACATCCTACTATATAATATTTTAAATACGAAAGTTTGTAAGTCTGTTTGTTACTTCGTCACATCTTAACCACTGAACCAATTTAGATGAAATTCGGTACACAGATAACTTAAGTACCGGGGAAGGACATAGGATATTTTTTATCTCGGAAAATTGCAGCCTGTTGATGCATAGTTCCCGCGGGATAGCGATGAACGAATTCTACGTGGACAGAGTCGCGAGTAAGAGGCTAGTATTTAATATATCGCGTAGAGTTCTTTTTAGAGTTCCGTAAGTAAATAAATAACCGAATTCCACGCGGGCGAAGCCGCGGGCATAAGCTAGTAAGATTATAATTCTTAATCACTAACAGCCTTATTCATAAAAAAACCTTAATTGAGGTTTGATCGGTCTGTTACTTAGCAGACTGTCAAAACTATGGCAGTTGCGAAGCTCCGGATTAAATAAACAAATATTTCGTATTTATGATTAGCAAAAAAAGCTGGATTTCCATGTGTAAATGGCCGGTTACATCCTATATAAATTGTTAGGAAAGTAGTACTAATTTGGTGGCTCAGTGTGACTGTTCACTTTATGGCCTCTCTAACTTTAGCAGAGCCTTGATCGACTGATTAGCGCTAACAGACGTTTATAAATCACGTTTTTTAGCATCCCTTCAAGGAGCCTTCAAGGAGGCTCTAACTTTTTATGAATAAGGCTGTAAAACTATGGATTCGAAGTCCAAAATAAAATATTTGTATTTATATCAAAAACTGGACCATGTTAAATGGTGGTTACCCATATAAAAAAAAACTTTGGTGGCTTAGTGGACTGACTTCATGGCCTCTCAAGCGGAAGATCGTGAGTTCAAACCCGGGCTCGCACCACCGAACCATACAAAACGACTACTAACAGGATTTTTTTTCGTTTTGACACGAAGATTTCCCATACAAATTGTATTGTTAACTTTCGTGTCACAACAAAACACTCTCAAACTCCACTAACTTTCTGGTATTTGGAGTTTTCCAGTCAGGCGACTGGATAACATTATAATATCTGCCACAGCGGAGCGTGAAAAAATATCTGACACAGTATGATTGGTTTTTTTTTTAAGTCTTTTTGTATTTTTTATTTCAATTCCAAATTTGTTACTTGTACGGGTATCCCGTGAAACCATATCGAAAATACAAACTGAGACATGGATGCACAGAAAAACCAGAAAAAGACCAGCAGTGGTGTAGGGGTTATAGCACGCAGCACGGAATGCTGAGGACCTGGGTTCGATTCCCAGTGCTGGTCTCTTAAAAATGTATAAGAGGTAAACTACAAATATTAATAAAATAACTCTTTATAATATTCATTTTCTGAGAAATGTTTTTTATTAATACAACATAACAAAATACAAATACTTTTCAGTCAACGTATTTTTGATTTCATTGTACTGATGAAACGCAAGTGACACTGTTTTTTACTAGTACCTATAGAAAACCTTATATAACGTTAAAACTAACGTTAAAGAAAATTGAGAATTTCCCAATCGAAGTCTAGACATCTTAAATGATTTTACTTGGGCATCTCAATTTAAGCCTTAAGTGTTTTCCTTGTAGAGACCAGGTAAAATCCTTTTCCGGCGACCGCGATGATTTCATTGTCATGATGACAATAGCTTCTAGGTCTCAGACTTAATGAGCATTGAATAATTATGATCTTGAAATCAATTGGAGTTGATTTGGATCCTTGTCATGCCTAAAATATCAGTTTACTACGATAATTTGAGGGCCATTAATGTTAATATAGGTTTGAATGATTAAGTCACTTGATACTTAGTTATATTATATTACTAGCTATTGCCCTCGACTCCAACCGTGTAGAATCCATACTAATATTATAAATGTGTTTGTGTGTTTGTATGTTTGTCCGTCTTTCACACCGTAACGGAGCGACGACATAGAGATAGTTTATGGGCCCGAGAGTGACATAGGCTACTTTTTATCCCGGAAAAATGCACAGCTCCCGAGGGAACAGCGCGCGATAACCGAATACCACGCGGGCGGAGCTGCGGGCAAAAGCTAGTTAATATTATAAATTGGAAAGTTTGTATGTCGGTTTGTTACGTAGGTAGAGTGCACTCCTCGGGGATAAAACTGATCACTGCTCAGGACTCCATCTTAATTAACTCACCACACCCTCGCTACGCTCGGGAGTTAAATCTGGAGTCCTTCGTTACGCTCAGGATTCAAAATCGCGCCCGTGACAAAATACAGTGCTTTATCCCCTATTGGTGTACAATCTATTATAAGCTGAGAACTTTTACTAAAACGTCAAGTGAGACGGAGAACTCTCACTGTTCTTTTCCTTTTAAATTAGTCCTATAGCTTACTACTTATTGCTACCGCAGGTGCCAATCAAGGACACTTATAGCGTTGTTGCTTTTTACCACCTGTGCACAGCGAGCGTTTTTGCCACACAATACGTACGACGTTATGAGTTGTTGACAAAAAAGTGCATTCTTTCAATTTCTTGCTCCTTTTGGACATGTACAAAGATTGAACATAAAACTACCGTGAGACTCACTCATATTAAATATATTGACCCGGATAACTCACGTCTTAAATCGAGTTTAGCTCGACATGTTTCGGGCTAATCCGTAGCCCTTCTACGGAGCAACGCGACTCAGCGGCTGCTGCAACACGCGCACTGTAGGATTAGCCCGACCGAAAAATGACGAGCTAAACTCGATTTAAGACGTGAGTTATCCGGGTCAATATATTTAATATGTACAAAGATTATTTGTAACCAAATTGTGTACTAGTTGTTAATTATCAAACTGAAAACCTTATACACAACAGTATTTATTATTTAAAGATTGTTAAATGTACATAACTTATTTCGAAAATAATCGCATGTTTTGCTAAGTCTGTGATTGTATTCGTGTAATCTAATTCTGCATGCGCTCGTAATTTGCACTTCGCTATTTTTGGAAGAAAGACACTGACGGAAAAAGAGACAGAATTAATTAATCTAAAATTAGATTCCAAACTAAATCCTCTACTGAACTTAGATATACTTAGTTAGTGTTTAGTTTAGTATCGAAGCGACCCCATACATCCCTGTTTTATTATTTTGTATTTTTTTCTTTAATTGTGTACTGTACTTTTTAAGTATTTTGTTTGTAATTATTTTAAGTATTTTGAAAAAATGACTTTCTACCAAGTTTCTCCTTGGCAATGAAAGCGCTGGTAGTTTTCATAAAGTGCCATTGACTGAATAAATGATTTGAAATTTGAAATAATATGTAATATGCAACCTCGCTAAGTCATTTAATTGGCATGCTGCATTTGTATTAAGCTTTTAGACTGGGTACAGTAAAAGGGGGATTTAAAAAAATACAACCTGTGTTGATTCGATGTTTCTTCGTTTATGTACAATTTATCAGATTGTCACTTATTTAATTAACACCTGTATTTACAAAAATGAATCCCTATCCAACAAGATGGAGCTAGTATGAGATCGCTACTATACCTTGGATCGCGAGCGTAAGATCGGCGGATCGCGGGATGCGGTAGTGGAAAGCACAAGACCGGTCTGAGTGGTGAGCCTTGGGAGGCCTATATGTCCAGCAGTGGACTTCTATCGGCTGGCATGATGATGATGATGATGATGATGAATCCCCATTTTTTTTGGTCACGCCAAAACTTGAGAACGACTTAAGTGATGTCATCCATCTTTTTTTACGTTTTCTAATACTTTATAGAAGGTTCTTCAAATAAATAAAAAATGTATAACAAAAAATTGAACCGACTACAAAAAACCATGAAAATAATTTTCTACCACTCTGAAGTCGGTGCCTCAGCACGAGCCAGCAGGAGTGGACCTATAGTCGAAGACCTCACCTACGCACTACCTACATATTGGGCTTCAATCACTCCTGCTGGCTCATGCTGAGGCACCGAAATTATTTTCATGGTTTTTTTTTTCACGCTTTTTAGTGTAAATAATCTAAGATGCAACAGTTTAATGTCAACTGCTCGTAATAGAAACGCTTAATTTACCTATCCTCCGCGAATCTCTAGAGGAAACAGCTCAGCGGAACGAGGGTAGAACAAACTTACGTATGATCCCATGTCACAGATTACCCCTTAAAGATTCAATTCAATTCAATTTTTAGAAAAAATATAGCTCCATCGAAACTATCGATGATTCCGCCAATGTCGTTGGCCGTTGTACGGTAGCTTCGGTGTTCAATACTCGGATGAGAACCTAAAATAAACAACACAAACATAAATTTTGTTAAACTACCTACAAATATAGTTTGTTAATTTTTATAAAATTAAATAATACATTTATAAGACGGGTAATGTGCTAGAGCAAGAAGGAAATTTATGTTTACGGGGCAAGGGAATCGGGGAGGGAGCAGGTCATATAAGAGAGTGGTAATTTGGGGGCAATGAAAGAACATGTGTTCGAGGCTGCCCTCGTCCATGCCGCATTCACACATGGAATGGTCTCAGACCCGTATTTTGGCAAGGAAGACTGGAGAGCAAACATGTCCCAAACGTCAGCGGATAATAGTGGATGTGACATTTTTGGGGATTGTTTTGGATACGAAGAACCCTTAAAGATACCGCTTCAGTTAAATTTTGTACTATTTAGAGTTCAGCAAATTAGGCGGTAGGGTCGGAAGTGCGTACGTAACGTCATGCTGTGATTGGCTATTTCAAGGTTGCGAGTGCAATGATATCTTGAGGGGGTAATCTGTGTCCCATGTCTAACATAGAGTATTTCACGGTGGAGTTTTAGCCTATGTTAGTTCGGATCCAAATTGCAGTGTGCAGTAAGCTGTCAACTGCCGACTGCACGCATCGCTCAACTCAAACTGTGAGTGACAACTCAAAAGGTTTAATATTTAGGTCGATGCATGTAAATAAGAACTTTAGGATTCAGGAGCAGAGTTAAGTTTTGTTCGTTGTTCAAATGGAAATATAACGGTTTGGACGGGAAGCGTTTTGCGATGTCTTGTTTTAGCAGATTGGTGGTATTTATTGTGACTTGATATTCTACGATAGGTTTGATTGTGATTTTGTGGATTTCGTATGGTAAAGTTGCGCTTAAGCCCACAAATCACGTCACAGCCAGTATTCATCGTCACACTTATTGCCTATACAATACTAAATACTAAAAAAAAGATGGAAAACCGCCGACTTTGTCACTTCAAAGTTCAATATCTCAAAAACGGCTGAACTCATTTTGATACACATGTTAAGAGCTACGGTACCACAGACAAAAACACACTAGCGGTTTAAGAGCTATACACAGACTCATTTTGCGTCCCTCATTTTGCGTCGGGGGATAAAAATAATCCCCACTTTACGTGTAGAGAAGATACCCTAGAAATAATTATTTTAACATTTTATTTTACTGCTTTGTACACGGATTCGAACCTCTGAAACTCGATTCGGAACTCTGTTTTTCGAAATTCCTGTGCAACACAACTCTACGAACAAATTAGTAGGTCCTACTCTAAGGGTTCGTTCATGGGTCAACCAACCGCCTAAGTGTAATAATGCAACTTGTGTGCCATTTCTTACTGGTGACATGGTCACGAGAAGACTCACTAGAGTAGAGTCTAGTCGTGACCACGGCCACTGGTATGTGGTTGAAACGTCGAGGTAACTATTAATAGCGTAGTAAATCGTGTCAATAGTAATATAAGTGAAAATCACAAAAGTTTAAAAAAAAATACTATTTTTCTTGCAAAAAATTAGTCTTTATTAAAGTAGTCTTTAAATACAATATTCCATGACATTCTCTTTATGTTTCAAACAACCGCAATAATTTTTATGCTTTTAATACTTCCTGCACTCAAGTTGTCAGCGCTGAAACCTCCATTTAATTTTTTTTTCAATACAATAAACTTCAGAGCATTCCCATACAATCCTCATGTTATGTCAACCAAACAAAAGCGGGTATTATTTCAAACACAATGGCTCCCATAGTACAAAACGTGTGGAGTTGTACTCTTAAGTCGTATGAAAATGTGAAATAAGTTAATGTATGAAATGTCTCGTTTGATCCCATTGTTGACTACCTACAACGTGGGCTACTTTCGGGAGTAAATAAAACTCAAACTCGAAGTCAAAATCTTAATTGCATTAAATATTTGATGATGATCTTGAAAAGTATGTACCTATAGCGTCACGATTTACCCTGTTAGGGCACAGCAATATACAAATAATAACTAAGTACATTCATAATTAAAATATCATAAACGGGACTTATCACACTAAACGCACGAGTAATGGCCGATATCGAAACGTCGAGGTAAATATCACTCGCGTGTTTAGCGTGATAAGTCCCGTTTGTGGTATTTTAATTACGAGTTAAATTCAGGAATTTTTTTAAACATTAAGTACTCATAACCTAACCAACGAAAATTTGGTAAAACCCCGACTTAAAAACGGCTCAACCGATTTTGATGAAACATGTCTAAGAACCATCGCTAAAAAACCTGCTTTCAAATAAAAAACGCATTCAAATCGGTCCACCAGTTTAAGAACTACAGACAGACAGACACATATAGCGGTCTACCTTATAACACTCCTCTTTTTGCGTCGGAATAACATCAAATTACCTACAAGCCATGCTATTCTAAAATACCTGTGTCCAGTCAGCTGTGGGACGTATGTAGGCTAAGATGAAGTTACATAGAAAAGCATAAAATTTTCAGAACTGAATCAGCAGAAAACACGCAAAAAGATTGGACAATTCGCAAAACCCCTAATAATTTATTATCCAGCGACTAAACGGAAATTACATTCAATCCTTGATTAATCGTTTATGATCTATTTTTGACGTCACAGTAAATTGGTCTAGGTAATCGCTGACGTCACAGCTAGATTGATTGGGCTCTCGGTAAAGTGTAGAGTCATTGCGGGACGTCTAAGACCAAGTTATGTTGAGCTATATTTGTTTTTAATTGCGTCGATATAGTTTTCTGTTATTGTGTTTACCTTTACTTGCCCGAATATCACTTGCCATACCAATGTTTGCCATAACATATATAGAACCGTGCTGTTTTCAGGATTTTTTAAATGACATCATATTGAATGCCGTAGGTTAGGTTAGTTTAATATCAACTCCGAAGAAATTACTATTTCAGAATTAAATTACTTTATGGCAAATCAAAATTCTAGAAAACGATACATTCGGGCATATGAAATTCGGGCAAACGATATAGAACCCTGTTATTGTTATATTATCAGGAGAATTAGAAATGAGGAGATACGTAGAACAACAAGGGTCACCGACATAGCCAAGCGAATTAGGTCGTTGAAGTGGCAATGGGCAGGCCACATAGCACGAAGAACAGATGGTAGTTCGGGCCGAAAGGTTCTGGAGTGGAGACCGCGGATCAGCAAGCGCAGCGTAGGACGTCCACCAACGAGATGGACGGATGACCTGGTTAAAGTCGCGGGTTCACGGTGGATGCAAGCCGCTTCCAACCGAGGCAACTGGAGGTCTATGGGGGAGGCCTTATGTCCAACAGTGGACGTCCTATGGCTGATATGATGATGCATTAAGATTATGTGTACGACGCCGCGGATAATGCGGTCAAGTATAAAGTAAGTGGTCTTATGACCTCTCAAGCAGAGGACCGTGGGTTCAAACCCAGGCTCGCACCTCTGAGTTTTTCCAAATTAATGTGCGAAATTACATTTGAAATTTACCACGACCTTTACGGTGAAGGAAACCTGCACAAACCTGCGAACCAATGCAATGGTGTGTGTGAAGTTCCCGATCCGCACTGGGCCCGCGTGAGAAGTGAGATCATGATGATGATGAAATAACCCCTTGTACAATAACTGTTGGTATTTCATAGAACGATCGCTATAGAGATGCGACACATGCAACAGCTCGTCAGCTTGCGTGAGTTGCTTACAAAATGTTATACAGATGTCTACTTGGAACCACAGTTTGCTCTTGACCATGCGCAGTGTCATCCATTTGTCACGGTACGGTTATACAGCTATTTTAGGAACGGAAATGATTTTTTTTCTGATTTAAAAAATGTTTACGTTTCGCTTGTTAGGCATGACAATGATTGTTTTTAGACGAAATATGGTCATTATTATTATGTTGTTATTATTATTATTGTGTGCCCTGACAAGGCGTTATGGACTGACTGATAATAACTGAAACACCTTTTATAACTATGTACATGACTTTACAATGAATAAATGAATATTAATATGAATATTCTGATTTGTTGTGACACTGCACGTGTAAGACCGCTAGATATGTGCGGCACTTTTGTGTTTTTATGTGTTCGGCATTTCTAGCTGGTAGTCTTTGCAAAATACAGCAAAAAGTGACAGAACCTTCTATTGCTGTTAAACTGCCTGTATGTCTGTTTGTTTGTGGTAGGGCTAAAAAAAAGTAAAATGAAGCTGTCCTTTTTTACACTTTTCCATTTAGCAATAAGCAAGATATAAAGTAAAAACGCAGAAACATTAAGCATAGCTTAAGGTAAGTTTACACTTTCTACACACATTAAAAATCTTGGAATACTCATTATCTCTAGACTCTAGAGTCGAGACAGATGTATTGATTCAGTAGTAACACAAAACAGATAGGTACAGAAATCAATCTACATAAAAAGTGCGCTTGAGCAACGCACACATAGACACTGCTCACGGACACGATATCTCGGGCCGGTTGGGACCAGTGCGAGCGCGAGTGCCATCCGCTTGAGACACGCGTCTGTGAACTTTTTTGTGCAATAATGGAGAATGCGAATTTATTACACTTTAAAATATAATAAGCGTGCATTACGCCTCTGTCGAAATCATCGCAAAATATTTTCTGTGTCAAATTTGTAATATAACAATGACATAACATTAAAATATTTCAGTTATTAATAATTTATATTGCTTTTCTTCCCGTTTCACTCACAACAATAAATCCAACAACGAGATATGAGTGCCACTACCACAATAGTTTTTTGTGCATAAGCCATAGTTGACAACCCTAGAGTGACCGCCGAGCGTAGATATGAAAGGTGAAGTACATACATGAGATTTACTTCTGTATCTTTTTGTTTTGTGGTAGTAATATACCTATATTCAAATTTTCAAAACTGTATAGGTATCAAAAATACCTCTAGGCACTTTTGATGAGTGTAGAAATACGTAATTTTATCAAGTTTGGAGTGGCCTATTGTGTTCGTTGTTTACTTACTGATACCATGATACGCTCAATAAGCAATCGAAAACCTTCACAGATAGCATATCACTGTGATTGACATACATTCTATTGAAATTCAGATACTCTGTCAAGATTGAATTTTATTGTGATTTCAGTCGTAAATGATGGAGATTAGATGCCTTACAGTAGGTATGTTGACATTTACAACTTAGATATAATTGGCTATCGACATTTTTACTCATCCGATATTTTAATCAATCGACATTTCAATCTTAGACATTTTGACCATAGGTATAACAACTTTCGATATTGTGATACAATCAATATTTTGAACATCGACATTTTAACCGTAGGCATTTTAATTTTCGATGTTCAAATATGTAACCTTCTAGACCACTATACTTTTATTTTCTTCTTTTTAGTTTTTAAGACAGTAGAGTTTTTGATTTTCAATCTGAAAGCCATAGAACACGGTAATTGTCGTGGCAAAACTGACTTTGAACTGGCAGGAGCATGCTATCAAAAGGCATGTGTATCGGAGTGTTTGTTTTGAGCATGCTTATTTAGTTAGGAGCATACTCAAAAGTAGCATGCTTATTGCTAGCAAATGTAAACAGTCCATGAGTATGCTCATTACTGGCGTGCTCATAAGCATGCTTATTAGCATGCTAGTAACGAGCATGTGTAACAGTAGCTTTACACTAGGGTTGTAACGGAGCTTCGCCTCCGCCTCCGCCTCCCCAATTTTTTTTGCGGAGTTTTAACGGAGGTTTATTCCTCATTTCATTATCTCGGCGCGCAGCGGGAACGCAGTCGGGGTGGGGGCGGGCGTAATGTCAAATAACACACAACAGGTATTAACCTGTCTCGTTGCTTGGACGTACGAAACTGTAATGTACAGGTTTGATTAAACCGCGATTTTTTTAAAGTTATTTTGTACAAAGTAAATGTTTATTTAAGTCACATGCACGAAGATGCCGAAAACAAGTGAGAATTGGCAGTTTTTTAAGATTTTTGAGTTGAATAAAGCATAAACTACTATTTTTTCCACATCCACTTTCACCTCAGCATCCGCCTTTGTTAGCCTCCGCATCCGCGGAGGCGAAACTCGTCCCCTCCGCATCCGCCTGCGCCTGCGCTAAGAAGGCCTCCGTTACAACCCTACTTTACACATCGTCGCTATATCCTCGCACATCTCTGGTGGCAACGCAGCCTTATAGTTGTGAAGAAAACAATCTACTTTAAAAGAAACAGAAGTCAGCAGAACTTAATGGTTATTATAATTTCAAGTGTATCGATTGTGAATTGTCTTGTCTATTATTCATACTATATTAATGTTCTATGCTTAGGTACATTTTTTTTGTTAGCCTTTTTTGTGTGCCACTGCTGGGCAAAGGCCTCTCCTCTCTTTATGGGCCAGAGAGTGACATTTTATCCTGGAAAAATGCACAGTTCCCGAGGGAATAGCGCACGATAACCGAATTCCACGCGGGCGAAGCCGCGGGAAAAAGCTAGTATATTTATAAAAGCATTTTGCGACTAAATTAATAAACGGAATCAATTGTGTCCATTATTGAATCACAATAGCGTACGTTTAATTGCGAATTTGGCCACAAACTTAACCTTGTTATAGTGTAGGTACCTACTTTATACTTTCACATGCGCCTGCGCTGGTTTTAGTCGGTATAGTCGTTGGCGACCAAGAATTGATGATTTTGCCTTTTAACAATAAGGAGTTTTTTTTTATTACGGTTTGAAAAGAAATATAGACAAAATACAGCAATTTTGATGTCAAACAAATTTCTCAGAAATTGTAAATTTCTCATAAAATAAATCTTACTCGTACCTCATCTAATAAAACTAGGAATTATGAAAAAAAAATCAAAAATAACTTAAATATATTACTATGGATTTTTTATTAAAATTTTAGGTTCAGATGAGATTTTAGATACGTTTTACTTTACCGATTTACATACATATATTTATGTACACTGAAATTTAATAAAAAAAAATAATTGAAGAGCTGGGGTCTTGGGGTCAATGCCTGGGGCAGAAAATTTGGATGACGTTTTTATTTTGTAACATAGTTTAGTTTATAAATAGTTTTAGTCTTGGATGTTAGATAGTATTTTATTGTTATGTATGTAAATAATTTGTCAAATTATCATTTATAAATTGGGGTTCTGTCATCTGTCATACTCATATGAATCTGTCATTAACAAAGCAATTTGTGTAGGCTTAACTGCCTAATTTTAGTAATAGATGTTTGTCTTCTTGAATTATTGAAGAGCTTATTATGCTTTTAATTTGATATTTATGACAGCCAACTGTACCGAGTAAGGTCAGTGACATTGCAAATTAGTATTCATACAAAAAAATAATAGGAAGGTTCGTATTTATAAGCATAAAACATTATTACATTTGCATACGATCGTCAGGAACTCACAATTATGGAAGGGAGAATATTAAATGCGAGGGGGTAAAAATATACAATGTTCTACCTAAGATCATTCAAGGAAACAGGTATCCTAACCCTGCTGTCGCTTTATTTTTTTGAAATACGCGTTTCCGCCCGCTATTCTTTTAGCGTACGAGTATTTAGGAGTAACTACGGCGACTGACAACGTTCCGCCAAAACTGAAAGAATTATAAAAATTGCTGACAGTCCTAAGCCTGTATAAAGTATGAAGGGAAGTTTTTAGTCGGTATTTAATATAATATAAAATTTAAAAAATATTAAGTGTGAAGACTGAACTGTGACGTGGAATTCGGTAGTTCGATATTCATAAAACTACTAAAACTACCCAATCACGGGAGCGCATTTACGGGAATAATTTTGTTTACGCAATGAGTCAATTGAATTAAGTACTCGTAGATACTCGTGGACCTAGTCTTTGGATCTAGTCTATTTGTGGACGCGTACTCGCAAGATTCAGTCCGTGTTTTGCCTAGTACGTCTTACCTCTAGTCGATAAGCCAAAGGCTACTAGAAACACAGGGAAGCTTAAAGTTCTACTCATATCTTACAGACTGGCTAAAACCAAAAAATCGTTTCTGGGAAATTGAATACGTTTTTATAATAAAATTCCAAAAAATATTATAAATGAAACGGATACAAAATTCAGATCTATTGTCAAGAAGACATTAATATCTTAGGCGTATTATAAAGTTAATATTTACGATTATATCATGGACAAGGACATTTGGATATAATTCCGATCCCTTCCTACTGTGTTAAAAATAAAGTTGTGTAAAATACTTGTGATGTATAGATATCATTTAATAATATTGTAAATCTGTTTAAAAAATATATACCTCATTGAGTTTCTTGCCGGATTCTTCTCAACAGAGGTTTTTCCGAACCGGTGGTAGATTTTTTTGACATTGACGTGCTTGTTATAGCCTAAATTGAATAAAGATATTTTGACTTTGACTTTATAAATACGAAACTATATATGAATGTAAACTCTTTATTGCACATAAAAATGAAAATACAAGTACATAGAGAGGAATACAAAGGCGAGCTTATCCCAAAAAGGGATCTTCCAAAAAAGTTATCTCTCTTTCTGTCTGCCTATTTATTAATTCACGCTTAAAATCTTCAAAGTGGTTATGATAAAATTTGATGTGGATATAGTTTAAGACAGTAGGAGATAGTTTTTTTTTCCGGAAAATTGCATAGTTCTGGACAGCGATTTTAATTAATTGGCAGACAGAGTCGCAGGTAACAGCTGGTTAATATGACGTAATCTGTGATCATTGTGTGTGCAGCAGTTAAACAGGGTCAACGACATGTGGACATACTTTAGTATGCTTGCAATTATTAAACAAATAAGAAGGTTGACTGATTTCAAGATACCAATAAAGGTCGTTGAAGGTCACGTTAATTTAAATATCACTCAAAATTGTAATGACACTAATTTATGTCAGTACTGTCCTAATTTTAAACTCATACCTTCATACTAATATTATAGTAAATGTGAAAGTGTGTGTGTTTGTATGTTTATCCGTCTTGCACGTCGAAATGGAGCGACGGATTGACATGATTATTGGATAGAGATAGTTTATGGGCCAGAGAGTGACATAGGCTACTTTTTATCCCAAAAAATTGACAGTTCCCGAGGGAACAGCGCACGATAACTGAGTTACATGTAAACGAAGCCGCGAGCAAAAGCTAGTCGTTTATAATCTCTTTCTCTGGCTCTATAACCAGCAAAAATAAAAATAAAAACGCCCGAAAAAAAACGCTGCTTGAAAAGACAATTAAAAAGTAAAAAATAATTATGCGCTACCTAGCTGTTGCCCGCGACTTCATCTGAGAAGAATTCGTTTATCTACTAAACTAAATATGATGTATTTTTTAAAGTATTAACCTTAGCGGTCCCCCGACACCGACAACGCTTAGATAAAAAAATATTACTAGATACTTTATACTAAATTAACTTAGGCTAATTTTGCGGGTAATCAGCATAGTCCCCGCGGGATAAAGATAAACGAATTCTTCTCAGATGAAGTCGCGGGCAACAGCTAGGTAGCGCATAATTATTTTTTACTTTTTAATTGTCTTTTCAAGCAGCGTTTTTTTCGGACGTTTTTATTTTTATTTTTGCTGGCGTTTTTTAAGTCGGGGGTTTTTTAAATTTTATTATTTGAAAGCCTTACTAGCTATGGTTCAGCCGGATTCGAGGTATTGAACTTTGAAGTGACGATGTCGGGGTTTTCGAACTATTTTTTTTTGTTATTCATTATTTCCCATAATCAATCTGTGAAACATGTTTCTAAAGTACAACAGTAGAGTCAAAGCAAATGTTGCGACAGGTGAACAAAGATACAAAATCGTAACGTTGTTAATTGCAATTTCTATTGCAACTTTGAAAAATAAGGCCAAGTGTTAACTGAAGTGCATAGGGATTTACTTTATCACTGATATCTCAAGTACTTTAATATAATAACTCCACATGGCGAAATCACTTCATTTTTTTTTATAAATATAATGGAAAAACAATTGATTCATCTATAGTTGAGCGAATTCTGAGACAACGCAATCCTAACCTGTAACCCCGCCACATAGACTCGGAACTCCGTTTCAGAACTTAGATTCGAAATTCCGGTTCGGGATTTCGAACGCAGTAAATCCATACAAATCTATGGACCTACCACATACGGACAGTAGTTTTCCGTTCGAACTCTTCCCTGATTTAGAATTTAAATAAACGATGTGTATGATTTACGGATCTCGAATCGGAATTTCGAATCGAAATTCCGAAACGGAAATTCGAGTGGCGGCCTTTCTAACGTAAGGAAGCTGATAATTTTATTGATCGCATTTATGATTTGGACTTGTAGGTTCCAACCATCCGCGCTAATGTTATAAATGCAAATGTGAGTATGTCTGTTACTTTGTTACCTCTTCGCACTTAGGGGCTGTTTCACCATCCATTGATTAATTTTATTTGATGGATAAATGTGATGCCGTCTCCGTCTATTCGAACAAAACAAACAGAGATGCGAAACTAAATTGGCAGTGGGCGGGGCACATTGCTCGCAGGACTGATGGCCGATGGGGTCAGAAGGTTCTCGAATGGCGTCCGCGGACCAGGAGACGAGCTGTCGGTAGGCCTCCAACAAGATGGAGCGACGACTTGGTTAAGATCGCGGGATCGCGGTGGATGCGGAAAGCACAAGACCGGTCTGAAGAGAGAGCCTTGGGGGAGGCCTATGTCCAGCAGTGGACGTCTTTCGGCTGACATGATGAAACAGATATGACATCACATTTATCCGTCACATAAATCAATGGATGGCGAATCGAGGGGTTAATCTTAACTTATCACAGAATATTTATAATCATTGTGGGCAGCAGTCTAGAAATAAAAATAAATAAATAAATTACTTAAAGTTGAAATAGATGTAGGTAGTCGTGTATTGTAACAAAAATGATATTTATACTAGTACAACTATGGTATTTAGCATAGATATTCAACGAGGAATTTACTTTTCAGCTTTGAGATTAGTCAATTTGTAGTTAGTGTCACTAAGCTGGCTAGTTTTTCAAATCCTTTAAGTGCCATTTAAAAATAATTGGTCATATTTATGTATAACCTTGAATTGATACGATATCAAACCACACAAGTGTTACTTAAGTGTTTTATCAATTTTTCAATGCGCAAGTGAAAATAGGTTACCAATAACTTCTCCAATTTAAATTATGTAATACTATCTATTGTGTCTGACGTGGGCGCTAACGATGGGCCTCACGAGGAAGCTCAAAGTCAGTCAGAGGGCTCAAAGTCAAAGTCAAAATATCTTTATTCAATTTAGGCTAAAACAAGCACTTATGAATGGCAAAAAAAAACAACCACCGGTTCGGAAAAACCTCTGTTGAGAAGAATCCGGCAAGAAACTCAACTAGGTATATTTTTTTAAACAGATTTACAATATTATTAAATGATATCTATACATCACAAGACTATTAAACACAACTTTATTTTTAACCCAGTAGGTTCGCTATTTGAAGGGATCGCTAATGCGGATCGGAATTATTTCCAAATATCCCTGTCCATTATATAATCATTAACTTTAATACGCCTTAGATATTAATGTTTTCTTGACAATAGATCTGAACTTTGTATGTGTTTCATTTATAATATTTTTTGGAATTTTATTTTTTTTTTTTTTGGCTATGAAGAGATCTATGCTCGGGGTTTCTCTGCGGGATAGAATCAGAAATGATGACATCAGCAGTAGAACTAGGGTTACCGAACATATTATGCTTAAAGAATTGCGAAACTGAAGCCTGCCTAGGAATTTCATGATTTACCTAAAAGTCACCAGACAAATCTTTAAACGTTGAGTTTTGAACGATATGGCGGATGTCCCTTGGCCAATAATTCATGAAATGGCGCCATTTCATGATGCGCCTAGGAATTTCGTGATTTGGCGGATTGAACGATATACGGACACGTTACTACTACTCGTACAATACTTACGTGATTGAATTTTTCACTTTTACCTACATACAAAATCAACGATTTGATTTTGATTTTGCAGTTCCAGTTCCCGACGTCAAATGCATGGCTGTAGCTTGTCCAACCAATAACAATACGCATCTGTTTCCGTTCGTACGAATCACATATATAACCGATTTTGAACGAAACAAGTAATGGGTCATTAAGAACGTGCCTAGCTTGTCTATCACAGTTATCGTACACTGCTTGAATATTAAAGCGCCTTTAAACGGGTAAATGCGTAAGTAATGAACCCTGGGACGGCGGTAGGTAATGTGTCATTTTAGGCCCGAATTTTGTTTGTTGTTTATTTGTTTATACGTAACTCAGGGTCATAAATATCGATATGGGCATCGCGTCAAAATATGCGCCGACCTGTATAGTTATTGGCACAAAGGTGTATAACCTTTCGGGTGTCAGTGCCATATTGAAAACTTACGTCAGGTGCCGGTTAAAAATTACGCAATATAAGCGAAGTGAATTACATCGTGGCACTTTAAAAACTTTCAAACCAAGTCATACACAGCCCCATCACTAATTAAATCATACAAGACAAAAGTCATAACCTAACCGGGCCAATCAACTATTTTACCGACACTTTGGGCGTCTCCTGCGTTACCAAAATTGTCTCTGGCGTTAGCAAAAAATCGTACTTCCAACAAGATATTTCACGGTTAAACTTACGTAGGATGGCATGTATTCGTGTACACCATCTATTAAATTATAGAAAAACATGTTTACTTCCAAAAATCTGCAATTTTTTTTGAAAAATGACGCGGACAGATTAGTGTGGGTGAAAAAGTTGATTGGTCCAACCAACAATAAGTTGGAAAACCCCCGACTTTGTCCATTCAAAGTTCAATATCTCAAAAACGGCTGAAGCGATTTTGATGAAACATGTCTAAGAACCATCGCTAGAAAACCTGATTTCAAATAAAAAAAAACGCATTCAAATTAAGCCACCCATTTAAGAGCTACGGTGCCACAGACAGACACACATAGCGGTCAAACTTATAATGGTGATTTTCCACCGGCGAGGCGAGACGAGACGAGGCGAGACGAGAATTTAACTTTGTATGCAATCTCGCGCGCCCGCCGCGAGCCGCCGCGGGCGCCGCCATACAAATTTCAATTCTCGTCTCGCCTCACACCTTCACACCCCTCTTTTTGCGTCGGGGGTTTAAAAACCGCACATGGCACGGAGTTTACTTGTATTATTCCATTTTTCCTTTTCTAAGGATATTGAGTTTTCTGTTAGCTATGATCAGTTTAAAACAGATTGTCTTTGTGAAGTTTTATGTCCTTTGCAGCAATACTATTCTTTTTCAAACTACAAACAGAAACAGAGTTATTACGACGAGGAAACAAAATAAGCTTTATCTCTATTGTAAATGTGAAACTTAGAAAATATAGAGTACGTATTTTCTTTTGTGATTAACTAGCTAGGCTTTACTTGTGGCTTTGCTTGCATTAAGCATCACTTTTGGGGTCATTTTATTCGAGCGTTTATTCCATATGAATTTCGTGGGCACATTTTTGTTGGCATCGTAGTAGATTCTGTTACATTTTCCAGGTTATTTAGTAGAAGTACAGGATGTCTAAAAAATTATCGAAAATGTAAAAAAAAATCTACAGCCTATTCATAAAAATAGTTATCACGAATATGAAGCGGTTGAAATTTGCGAATAACTCTCTGTGGGCTATTATAATAGTATTTTATGCAACTGTATCGTCATAGGGGTCCTTAAAATACGAGCGTGGGTTTATGAAACGAGGCGTAGCCGAGTTTCATAATAGGGTCACATGAGTGTTTTAAGGCCTAATTACGTACAGTTGCATACAATATTTTATCTATATCCATATATTAAATCCTCTATCATGTGTTCCGCGAACCATTGAGAATGACCTGCATTAACGAGAACTAGGTAGGTATGTCTGCCCTAGGAGCTGCGCCCGCGACGACCTGCTGCTGCAGCACGTGCACGTGGTCGCCCCCCCCCCGTGCTGTAATGATGTATGAAATCTCATTATGATACAGATTGCTGCTCTAAAATATTTCAAAAATTATTTACGCTCTGGTAGTTAATTCTTAATTAACCATTTGTCTTGATATCGGTTCACAGCACTTAAATCTTCCATCTTTTTGGTGGTTATCCTCTACCGCGGGTGTTAGCACGGGGTCTCCACTCCAGGGCTCTCCTCGCCTAACGACTGTGGTCCATTCAAGCAAAATTTTTTCGCAGGTGTGTGTAGGTTTCCTCGCGAAGTTTTGATTCACCGAAAAGGTCATGGTAAATTTTGAATTTAATTTTGTACATAAATTCTAAAAAACTCGACTGCACGTCTGACCCTCTGTTGCCTGTATTTGCCTGTATATACCTGTCATGCACATGCCTGTGTTCTGGGCAGCAGATTTTATTTGCGTCCGAGTAAACCTCACACTCAGAAACAAGCTAACGAAGCGCTTATACTGAAATGAAATCCAAGTTCATTAAAGCTAAATGTATTAGAATTCTCGCTTTCAGAGTTGAAACTTCCATTATTATATTAATGAGCAAAGTTTTGTTATCTTAATACTTGTTAATTTTGAAGTTACCAACGCGGAAAGCCTAAGAAGCCGAAGTCGAAGAAAGCTTTAAGTCATACATATTACCCGGAAATACCATTCAAACCATGTAAATAGTAAAAAATGTGAAAGAAACCTTTCTTAATAAGTATATTTTTATTAAATAACAAATACACACTAAACCTAGATTCTAAACCTAAACCTAGAAGGGTCCGCCCGGGCGGCAATTTTGGGGGAGGGGTGGCAAAATTCCATTGGTACTAAAAATATTCGGACTGATTAGAATGAGCTTGAAATTTTCCATTACTTTTCTATTACATACTGTAACGAAAACGGGGAATCCCCTTTTTATAATGAATGGTATAATTATCATATCTTGTATACCTACTATAGTTTTTTAAAACCTAAACCAGAGGGCGGCAACATTTTTTTCCGCCCCGGGCGGCTGATAGCCACGCTATGCATGTCAGTGTATACCGAAACAACCGTATACCTACGCGCAGAAAAAAACGCTCGTCTGAAACCGACAACATTTCATGTTTCGAGAGAGCACGCAGGAATGAGTGCGTACACGCGCAGTCGGTTTATTCTAGTGTACGCGTAAGCGCGTATGCTAAGAACCACCGCGTATACGCGCAGAAAAATCTAGTCTTTTTTTTCTCTTTTTTTTTGAGGCTTTGAACACTCCAGGTGATCATGTCAGCCTCATGGGTGCTCGCTCATTTTTCCTACGCAAAGGACATATTAAAAAATTGGTAAATGCAACAGGCTTTGTCAGATGTTGGCAAAATCTAGTCTCAAACCGACCTTAGTCACGAGATCCAATCTAGCAACGAAGTTTAATTTTAGAGGTATGACTGTAGAAGATTGTTAGGGATAAGTTTGCTTTTGTATGATGAATTAAGGAATACCTTTACTTACCAACTCGCCCAAGTTGAATGACAGTTACCAATGAATATAGCTTGGTTATGTATATCAAGACCTGTGGTTAAACACACTGATTAATTTCAAGGTAACTTTTCTTTTTTTTTCTAAACGCCAATACGCTACTTGTACAACTTAAATTTACCATATTCTATATAGGTTTATGAAATTATAGAATCAAATTTTATAAAAAAATAAATATTCTATTGAAATTAAAAAATATAGATGGCTTTTATTTATAGCAATAAATAATAAAACACAATACATTAAACATATAAAATATGACAAAAAACAATACAAAAATGTACAAAACTTATCTGACCCTTACTAGAACTTGGTCTCCTTGTAGTAGGTATGGCGCTTAAAGTAGTCTAAAAGTAAGTTACCTAAGGTATAAGTGTGTTTAAAATTGTGTATCTTATAAGAGTAGCGCACATTTATATAAAACATAATTTTATTTCATACAAATTCCATTCTTGAGTCGCGTATTAAATCTTTTCCAAACTCATTTGACTTCCTTTGTTAGTATTTCAAAATGTCGACCCATTTCTCTGAAGCAATGTAAATTACCACGCTCAAAGTTTGTCATAGTAAAAAATACACAGTATTCAAACACGTTAACGCGAAAATAAAAAAGAGTGACAATAGGAGCCTACACAGTATCTTTCTGGCCGTATGACTACGAAGTGTAAATTTCGAACTTCGTATCTTGCCGTCCCGCTTACGCTAATATTATTTAATACGAGAGTGAGAGGACGGTCCTATACGAACTTCGATTTTTGAGTTTCGTAGTAGCCCCCCTCTTGTGATGGCGGACTGACGTAACCAGTACTTTGTTTCAAGGCATTGCCGTAAAGTTACGTTGTACCAAACAGACAAAAAAATTAGGGCCCTGATAATTCGTTATCTCAAAACAATATTTCCGTCAATTGACGTATTTTATTTCACACAGGAGCCACTTTATATTCTTGTTCACAGATAAAAAAATACGTAGTTCTTGTTTGTCTATTGTACTTTTTTTTCTTCCTCCGTCTTTCGACTGGGGCAAAGGAACTGGCTCATGCTTACGTATGTATTATAACGTGTGGGCTCCACAGAAAACCAGCGTTGCTGTACATTACGTGTGGCAACACATGCTGAGTGGAGGCCTTTTTGGTGTCATGCCGTGTCACCACGTAACTTAGTTTTTAGTGTTAGTTTTAAATAATACTAATAAAAAAAACATTTATTGCCCATAAAAATACATATTTGTGAGAAGGCACATACATATTTAGCTACATATGTGGCAAAAGGTTCAGGCTCAGCATGAGCGGTGTGACTATGCTTCATCGCGCTGATTTTCAGCCTACACCTCTACACAGCGTACAGACATTACACAAGACGGGTAGGACTTTTAGTGTTTTGTCTTATATTTGTACGGTGGTGATAGATAGATAAAAAAGTTTATTCACAAACATGCTATGACAATTGTACAAAAACAAGCAATTGTTACATATAAATTAAGTTGTCACGGCACAGCCGCAAAAAGGCGCCGACTCAGCATGTGCTGCGACATTGCTGTCACAGCGCTGATATTCTGTTGGAACCAGTAGGAGTTGACGCACTCAGTCACATTCAATTTTTACTCTAAGTGCTATAATATATAATTTAAGGTTTAAATAACAAACATAACAGATATTCTTTGAGTACAGGTACCTAATGCAAACAAAAACAAAGATTTTCGTAGCCTAGTTGTCAAATAGAACCGACGATACGGGTATTTAGCATTGACCTGAGAAGCTTCTGGCAATCCAATAAATATGTTTTAAACATTTGCTTAAACATCTGCCTTGAACGAACTCCTCGAACGTCATGGTCCCACTTAATTTAAATTAATACTTAATTTTTGTTTTTTTTTTCTAACAAACTTAATAATAAATTCAATGTACGCCATTCTAGAACCCAACTGATGTCGCCTGTCACGCTACAAACATCTAACACTGCTTTACATTGCTTCTTCGAATAAATTTTAAAGTTTAAAGTCGCTGATCTAATGTGGTTCAGTTTGACGAGTACGATCTATGTTTTAATTATTTGCCCGTGTTACAGGCCACACCCTGTAGATTAAACTTCAAAAGTCTCTACGATTTATTACTGCTTTTAGCCCTACTGTGGATTACCGTCTTAGAGCGTGTAAATTGAGATATGTACGTAAGGGTACTTAAATTATTCCTTACAGAAGTGTGCGACTGTCTCGCTTAAGCTTAATCTATCACTGACAAGATTTATGACCATTTGTAGCAAAAATCATTAAGATTATTTGTAACAACATTGGTTAATATTTATTTTTTTAAACCAGGGACCACTTAGATCATCATTATTAGCACAAACTTTTTTTACTCATCTTCTAAGTCACTACACTCTTAAGCCGCATTCATTCATTCGTTGTGTTGTGATGCTCTCTGTCTCTCTCTCTCTGACTGTCTTTCTAAAGCTTTGATGCGACTCAATACAAGCCGTCTCAACACACTGCACCAGATAAATGTGAACGCAACTTTATAAAATGTATAAAACCGATACCATTCCGATGCGTCACGACACAACACCAGAGATAAATGTGAATAAAGCTTGTCGCTGCTCTTGGCGGTGTGGCCGTGGTCGACGTTCTGCGTAGTCCGACTATAGAGATATTAGGTCTAAGTGGTAGTCATCAAGTCTATTATGGATGTCTTACAAGAAAAAGTATGCCTATAAATTGGGCCCTTTTCCGTTGTTATAAGACCTTACTATCCCGTTATCCGTTACGCTGAGTATGGCCCTTTTTGCTTCTTTCGGCACAATGTCTTTGTCTTTTTCTTTCTTTTTTAGTATGTAAGAGTGTGTAATAAGGTTGTCTTATTTTTAATTGTATTTTTTTTTCTTTTTGCTGTGCCGAAATTTGGCGAATAAATTTATTCTTTTCTTTTCTTTTTTTATAGTCCAGTTAAAAATGGTGGTTCCAGGATAATTATAAATCCAATTTTTGCTGCTTGGGTATACGATGTACAATATTCGAACTTCGTATATTGCCGTCCCGCTGACGCTAATATTCTTTAATATGAGAGTGAGAGGGACGGTACGATACGAACTTCGATTTTCGAATTTCGGACTAGCCCTTCACAACTTTCTTGGGTAAACAATTCGGTGGTATAGGTACGGTTGATTGGCAAAGTAAGTAGCAAGGTAAAAGTTTGTAGTGAATTACATTGAGGATCAATGTATTTTACTGTATTCTTACTCATCATCATCCCAGCCTATATTTGACCACAGGCCTCCTCTCAGAATGAGAGGACTTGGGCCGTAGTTCCCACGCGGGCCCAGTGCGGATTGGGAACTTCACACAAACCATTGAATGACTTCGCAGGTTTCCTCACAATGTTTTTCCTTCACCGCAAAGCTCGTGGTAAATTTCAAATGTAATTTCGCACATTAATTTAGAAAAAGTCAGAGGTGCGGGCCGGGGTTTGAACCCACAATTCTCTGCTTGAAAGGCGATAAGTCAAACAACTAGGCCACCACGCCTTTTTGAATTCTTACTAATAAAATTACTTTGAACTAGGTATTGCTCGCGACTCCGTCGGCAAACATAATGCATTGTCCGGGATAAAAACTAACCTACTGTCCTTCCTCGGGACTTAATCTATCTGTACACCGAATCACATCTAAATCGGTTCAGTTTTTTAGACGTGAAGAGGTAACAAACAAACATACAGACTTACAAACTTTCGCATTTATATATATTAGTGGGATTCAATTTGTATTTTGAAACAAATAAGCAAGCAAAATCATGCTGAGATGTTTCTTAAATTGTAATGAGTGTGGATCTGAAATAATAATATGTACATCGGTTAACGATATAGTAGCCTAAATTGTTGCCAGGTCGCTGCTGGACCTAAAATAATAGGTTTATGTAGACTGACTGTATTTCTAGACCAAGATAAATATCCCAATACCTACTCATAGTTCCAAGTAGACCTTCAATTTGAGAATTAGGATACCAGATAGTTACATAAGTCTAATTATAAGTATAATAACAGTACAGGAACGCGAAAACATAATATGCTGGAAAGAAAATTACTTGTATTTGTATGTTGCTTCGATATTACAAAGTATACAGGGTGACTATGGAAAATGCAAGGTTCGATTCTACTCGCATAGCTGAGCTACTTTTGTTCTGCACTTTTTAAAAACATGACCAGTGTTCGTTTTATTTTTTCGGGTCCATATTGACTCTCTTAAAAATCTTATTCCTACTTTTTATTTTACTACCGATTTGTGTTCATAATAATATCACTCTTCTTAACTGTTTTCTTCATACTTTATTTGTTCATAAATTCTTATTACTAACATCGGAACTCTGTTAATGTTCATATTTTTTTACTCATAATGTCATTACAAAGAACATAATGCTGTTTTTCAGAAAAAAATCCTTCATAACAGCATTATAATGACATTAATAAGATAATATTTGAACTCATAATATTGTTTTTCATAACGGTAACTACCTATTCAAAATAAGTTTTTCTTTAATTATATCGTTAATTATTTATATTAAGAATTAGTTAAAAAAATGTGTACGGTCCTGGCACTTCGCCGGCCGCTCGCTTCGCTCGTCGTCGTACTTAACGGGATACTTCCCTAAATACATCATTTTGACACCATCGAAAATTTTCCAAGCCTCTGCACGACGCACGTCAATAACGCGGATAAATGTCACTTCAGCTCGTTTGTGGTGCGCGTGCCACGGCTGCTGATGGGGACCATCGCGAGTGCTGCCTTCTGGCCGAAAGACGTCGTGTTCCGGCGGTACCGGGGCACCATGCCGCAGATGAATGCGACGTCGGGGACGGTGACTCAACGGGGTCACGCCGTTTTGTCACCAAATTAGTTTTAAATATTGATTATAAATATGTATGTTAGTCTATAAGGTATTTATTGTATGGGCCAAGTTGCCCGAAATAAATGAATTTATTATTATTATTATTATTATTAAATGTATAATGACACTTATGATTAGGATATTATAATATAAATGTATAATGACATTTATAATAATTAATGACACTTATGAGTAAGAAATTATATGAAAACAATATTAGTATGAACGAGGTGTATGATTAGTGATATTATGAATTCTGATGATTATGAGTTTCGAGCGTTAGTATTAAAAAATATATAAAGAGTGATCATTATGACGTAAAATGGTATGAGAAAAACTTTCGGACTTCTGATAATAGGACTTACAAAGTTATGTGAACTAAAAATATAACCGAATTGATAACCTCCTTGAACTAAAAGAATTTCCTTGCTCACCCGCGACCTTACGATAGCTAAGCTTATGCAAAATATGCGTGTTCATGCAACTGCATGAACACGCCACCTCCACACTGTAAGAACACACACAAATCACACAAACCCATCTATCACCACCACCACACTACACAGGTGATTTGTGTGTGTTCTTACAGTGTGGAGGTGGAGGAACTGCATGAACACGCATATTTTGCATAAGCTTAGCTATCGTAAGGTCGCGGGTGAGCAAGGAAATTCTTTTAGTTCATTGATATGGGCCTCCGCAAAGTAACGCCTGATTCAATAAATTATTTGATAACCTCCTTTTTTTGAAGTCGGTTAAAAATGCGCACTCATTTTTTGCATGCCAATTAAATCGTTTGTGATATATTTAGTATGATTGCGTTACAAATACCAGAATTTAACGATCGTTACCAAAATGCATCCAAAAACACGGTTTCCCTTTTACCAAGAGCATTTCTGGAACTTCGAAGACAAATAACTTTGTCTAGCTAATGCCGTTCCAAGTCATTTACAAGTAAGTTTGTCGGGAATAGTGATTTCACTGGATACAGAATATTTTTTGCAGGTGGTAGGTCCTTGTGCAAGGTCCGCCCGGATTGCTACCACCATCTTGCTCGCTAATCCTGCCGTGAAGCAGCAGTGCTTGCACTGTTGTGTTTCGGTGTGGAGAGTAAGACAGCCGGTGAAATCACTGGCACTTGAGGTATCCCATCTTAGGCCTCTAGGTTGGCAACGCATCTGCAATACCCCTGGTGTTGCAAGTGTTTATGGGCGGTGGTGATCTCTTACCATCAGGAGACCCACTTGCTCGTTTGCCATCCAGTCGAATAAAAAAAAAAAAAAAACCGATTTCGGTATATAATTTGATTTGATTGATTCATGCGTTAGTTTGCAGGGATTCATGTCTGAACCACGTTTGTTACGCTGCATTCACATAATAATATTTTATCTGTCATTTTCTGTTGTAATGCTCTCTGTCTCTCTCTCTCTCTCTTTCTCTCTCTCCCCATATATATAGCTTTGATGCGACACAATACAAGCCGTCACAACATACTATGTCAGATAAATGCGAGTGCAACCACATAAAATGTATGAAACCGATACCGTTCTGATGCGTCACGACACAACACGACAGAATGTGAACCGGGCTTTATTAAATTAGAAACATTGTCATTCCCGAATATATCCGACATGCACAGGGCCAATCCAAATAAGCCTTGTCTTAGCTTACGTGCATAGCAACTTATAAAACCAACTTTTAGGTAACATGCTAAAACTGCAAGCAATGCAAATAAAACCTGGATTGAGTTGAATCCAGGGCCAAAGCACCCGACCTCTTGTTGCTTCATGCTTAACCCTTTGGTTGGCATTCGCCATCTTTGAAAAATTTGCAAATGACGCCGCCATTTTGCGCAAATTCTCGCGATTGGCGTGCCTTCCGACAAATTCTTTTTCCGACAAAAAATAAAAGTGCCTATCTGATTAAATAGCAATAAAGTACGTGAGTGTTTATGTGCTTTTAATTGGTATTTGGCATTCATTCGAATTATGAGTTATTTAGTCGAAACCGAATATCCCAAGAAAGTCGAATAAGCCAAATACTCGTACTGAATACTATCGAATATTATAACATCTCTAATACAAACTAAAGTTCTGCCATGACTAACAAGTAACTAGTTTTTGAAGACACATTATAATGCAGTTACTAGAGTCTGAGTTAGTGGAGAGTTGAACGTGGGAGATGCTGAACTGTTTTATAGAACCCGGCATAAATATTATATGAATGTAGACAAGTTTAATGCATGCTGGTACCAAGTTACGTAGAACATGAAAATTTTAGTCCACCAATTTTATTCTAAGTCCTAGGCCACCTGTGGACCCCTATCATAAATAAATAATATTAAATTGTCTATTACATTGCATTTCATTGCATGTCATTACAGGCCTCCTCTCGGAATGAACCCACTTAAATAATAGGTCATAGGCCAAACCACTAGATTAAGCAAGATAAATAAATAAATATATCATGGTACACTTGACACCAGGTGGTAGGATCTTGTGCAAGATCCGCCCGGATTGCTACCACCATCTTGCTCGTTAATCCTGCCGTGAAGCAGCTGTGCTTGCACTGTTGTGTTTCGGCGTGGAGAGTAAGACAGCCGGTGAATTTACCGGTACTTGAGGTATCCCATCTTAGGCCTCTAGGTTGGCAACGCATCTGCAATACCCCTGGTGTTGCAGATGTTTATGGGCGGTGGTGATCTCTTACCAGCAGGAGACCCACATGCTAGTTTGCCATCCTGTCGAATAAAAAAAAATGATCAGCCCCCAAACTAAGCAAAGCTTGTACTATGGATACTAGGCAACGGATAAACATACTTAGATAGATAAATTCATACTTAAATACATATTAAACATCCAAGACTGGAGAACAAACATTCGTATTATTCATTCAAATCAAATTCAAATCTGCCCCGGCCGGGAATTGAACCCGGGACTTCAAGCTTCGTAGTCAGGTTCTCTAACCACTTGGCCATCTGATCGTCTATAAGTCGTAGATGAAGAAGCTGATAGAAACTAAATGAAGCATATAGTTGTCAAAAAACTAACCTCAAATTTTATTTCCAGACGCCATGATCGGTATGCGCCACGTTATGGTGTTGCTGCTATTCCTGAGCACAACCGTCGCGTACGCAACCCGCGTCAGCATGAGTGTTGCCATCGTCGCCATGACTAGCAAGAACGACTACGGATATCCGGTGAGTTATTACAGTCATGAACAGTACAGTTTGTGCCGGATGCCGATAATATAAGTATGAAGGAGTGAGGGTGGAAATGGAAATGAGAATAAGAATTAGGATGAGAACGAGAGTGAGAATGAGGATGAGGATGAAAACTGGGCAAGTGCGAGTCGGACTTGCGCACCGAGGGTTCCGTACACATTTTTTTATTTTTATATTTGAGTTCATTGAATGAAAGGTTCATTGCGGTTTACGATTTATGACGTATTAAAAAAAACTACTTACTAGATCTCGTTCAACCAATTTTCGGTAGAAGTTTGCATGGTAATGGGAAGTTACAGCGGGGGGGAGGGCACATTTTACCATTTTGTAAGTGTCTCTCGCGCAAACTATTCAGTTTAGAAAAAATATATATTAGAAACCTCTATGTCATTTTTGAAGACCTATCCATACCCCACACGTATGGGTTTGATGAACATTTTTTTTTGAGTTTCAGCTCTAAGTATGGTGAACCCCCAAAATTTATTGTTTTTTTTTAATACTTTTGTATGAAAATCTTAATGCGCTTCACAGAATACATCTACTTACCAAGTTTCAACAGTATAGTTTTTATAGTTTCGGAAAAAAGTGCCTGTGACATACAGACAGATATGACGAATCCATAAGGGTTCCATTTTTTGCCATTCGGCTACGGAACCCTAAAAATGATAGTGAGCATGAAGATAAGAATGAATTCACTAGCGCTTTTTGGCTTTGCAGTTCAACTCTCAACCAACTATTTGAAGCCATGACGTTAATTGTAACAAAAGTGTTCATGTAATTTGCACACTTGTTTCAGTAACTAATTAGAAACTATATGAAATATCCCACATGATATAGGGGACAATTCTGGAGCTTAAGTAAACTTTATTGTTGTATACTTGTAAGTACCAACTTAAAACCACGGATTATCCCATCATATCGAAGTTTACAGTCGCTCTCGTTTTAGTTCAGTAACTTATTTAGTAAGGTTTGGTCAATATCTATGAATTACAATCTCCTATTTGATGTTACTCATGCTACTGCTTACTCGGGTGGGCAGCATTTGAGAAACTCCGCAATGTCTTCTCGTCCAAAATTTCTGAAAGCCTTAAGACGAAAGCCTTTAACCAATGTGTGTTGCCAGTGATGTCACATGGATCCGATACGTGGTGCTTCACTATAGACCTTATAAATACGCTCAGAGTTGCTCCGAGAGCTATGGAGAGAGCTATGCTCGGGGTTTTTCCACAGGATCGAATCAGAAATGAGGAGATACGTAGAAGAACAAGGGCCACCGACATAGCCAAGCGAATCAGCTCATTGAAGTGGCGATGGGCAGGACATATAGTACGGAGAACAGATGGCCGTTGGGGCCGAAAAGTTCTCGAGTGGAGGCCGCGGATCGGCAAGCGCAGCGTAGGACCTCCACCAACAAGATGGACGGATGACCTGGTTAAAGCCGCGGGTTCACGGTGACTGCAGGCCGCTGCCAACCGAGGCAACTGGAGGTCTATGGGGGAGGCCTATGTCCAACAGTGGACGTCCTACGGCTGAGATGATGATGTTACCGCTACTACACGTGTACGTGGGCTTCGTCTATGCGATAGATACCTATATTATCATGCAGTAAACACGGAATTGCGGAAGTGGAGTAAGAGCGTTTGCACGACATATTTTAATTTAAATACAGAAGTTTTTTTGTGTGTGTGTGTGTGTGTGTGTGTGTAAGTACGTGTGGACGTGATTACAATTTTTTTATTGAACTGCCTGATTTAATGGTTCACGCAAATAAAGTCACGAGTTAAAATATAAAGCATTAGTTTTACCAAAAATTTACAAGAAAATCTGCTTGTAAAACCCCATCAAGATAATCTACCCTTATATTAAACACCCTACGTTCTTATTAATTAAGGGTTTACCCTTAATTAATTCTAGTGCTTCATATAAACGACCTAAATAAATTCAGGCCTAACCCAAACCTAAAGGGTAACAATAGACAGGGTGCAAAGAAATCAATAACACCCTTGGGCCGTAATGTATTTTTCTTTATTAAAATTTATGAGCAATTATACCTATATCACGTGTTTTTTGTGTAACTCAAGTGTTAATACTTGGGTTTTTTAACCCCCGACGAAAAAATAAAGGTATTTTAAGTTTGACCGCTATGTGTGTCTGTACGTGGCAACCGATTTGAATGCGGTTTTTTTATTTGAAAGCAGGTTTTCTAGCGATGGTTCCTAGACATGTTTTGTCAATATCGGTTCAGCCGTTTTTGAGATATCGAACCTTGAAATGACAATGTCAGGGGTTTTCCAACTTTTGTTGGTGAAGTTATAAAAAACATTGTGATTAATATTCGATTGATTTTGATTCAAGCGTTATTTGGGTTAGGTTAGGTTATAAAACCCAAAAAGTTCTGTTAAAAAAAAATTACGCTTTCCTGGCCAAAGATACTTCTTGTTAGTAAAGATTAAAATAAAGTTATAACTTAAAACAATTACTTTGCTTTCCTTATGCAACATATTGTGTGTTCATGCAGCAAAAGGTGTCACTGTGACTTTTCACAAATGAACAACGTTACAAAGTTTTCCCCATGTCTAATTTGTATGAAGTTTGACGGGCGTACGTCAGCTACAGGCCGCATAAAAATATGCAAGCCTCCGATGCAAGCTCCTGGAATTGTATTTCGGGGTTCATTCATGTTTCGCACACGTTTGGCAGCCAGCAGGGCGGGGCTTACTCCGATATTCGAAAATCGAAGGTCGTGTCGTTCCGTCCCTTTGACACTTATACTATTTAACACGACAGTGAGAAGGACGGTACGATACGAACTTCGATTTATGAATTTCGGAGTAGTCCATCGGATTCATTTTGCAACTGTTTAATATTTCTGAAACTGTAAATATTTCAGTATTTTTGTAAAACTAACCTAACCTAAAGGGTTCTACACGGTTTTCTATCGTTTGCCCGAATTTCATATGCCCGAATGTATCGTTTTCTAGAATTTTCATTTGCCATAAAGTAATTTATTTCTGAAATAGTAATTTCTTCAGAGTTGATATTAAACTAACCTAACCTAACCTACTGCATTCTATATGATGACATTTAGAAAAATCCATCAAAACAGCGCGGTTCTTTATATTTTATGGCAAACGTTGGTATAACAAGAGAAATTCGGGCAAATGATATTCGGGCAAGTAAAGGTAAACGGTTCTACACGATGGCCCAGAAATAAATCTTGTAATATTTACAGTTTTAGAGTTTGCGAAATGAATCAGGTTGCCAAACGTTAGTTGCAAAATGAACGGACACCGTATTTCGGGCCTTAAATATTTCACGCAGAATAAAAGCAACGCCTGGCAAAAAGTACACCGCGACGTACATTCATATCTCTTTTGCCTTTTGTATATCAGAATGCAAATTGCAAAGAACTGGAAATTCATGTTGAATAGTTCATTAAATATTTTATGCTTTTACGGTATGGGCTTTTTGTAAAATTAATTAAGGGGCTATCCTGTGTATTTTTATTATTCACGTTTATTATTATTTTGCATTTTATACGTGACTTTTATAGTAGAGGACATACTCAGAGGTTTACTCAAGTATCGTGGGGACCCAATCGATTTTGTAGATTACTTCATTTTTCCATTTGTTTTGTTGTTTTTCCAGTGGTGGGAAGCATCTAAAAAATTTCAAAAATATAAGTAAAAATAAGAAAGCATATCAGATATTGTAGTTAAGTTGCACCAGCGTGTTTCTGGTACCGAAAGTAATCCTCTGCCAACTTGCATGGTGAGATTGGCCATCCGGAAGGGTAGAAAATAAAAAATATTAAAATTAAATCCTGTGCGTCATATATTCAAAGGGGATGTTAAGTGAACCCTAAAAATGCTCCCATTCTAAAGACTGACGATTTGAAAGTGACGCAAGCTCGAAGCTATTTTTTTAGGGTTCTGTACCTCAAAAGGAAAAAACGGAACACTTAAAGGATCACTTTTTGTACGTCTGTCTGTCTGCCTGTCTGTCTGTCAAGACCCTTTGTCTTAGAAATCCGTGGAATTATCAAGCTGAAATTCAAACTCAAAACTTCTAAGCCAACGCAATCAAAAGGTTCAGCCGTTTATGCTGCAAATTTTCGACACTCGCAAGGGAATCAAAACCTACAGGGTACTTTCCGTAAACTCAGAGTCTTGAAATTTGGTACGAAGCAACGTCTTATAGCACAGATAAAGGAAAAATTGCGAAAAACGTAAATTTTTAGTAACATCATATAATAAAATTATTTTTAATAACTTGTAAGGAACCCTCGGTGCGCGAGTCCGACTCGCACTTGGCCGTTTTTTTTTAGTGCATAGTACAGAAGGATGCCAGTATCCTTCCTAATGTTCATATTATGACACGCTCAAGTAAATCCCAAAATTCCTATAACTAACGAGATACAAAACCAACAATTTGTTATCGATTATAATTATGTATAAATTATATACAGCAAACTTTTGTTTCAGCGAAGTAATATTCCCAATTACCCTACAGCAGTATACTTACTAAAGCGAAAGAGGCAAAGCAATGTGTTTTTTAATGTGTGTGCGTAATTTACTATACCAATATTTTCACCCAATCGAGATGTAGTTATGCCGAAATCACAACTGCTAAGTCTACGAACTTATTTAGTCCATTACGATCTATCATCATCATCATCATCATCATCATGTCAGCCGAAAGACGTCCACTGCTGGACATTGGCCTCCCCAAGGCTCTCCACTCAGACCGGTCTTGTGCTTTCCGCGATCTTGACCAGGTCATCGCTCCATCTTGTTGGAGGCCTACAGACAGCTCGTCTCCCGGTCCGCGGACGCAATTTGAGAACCTTCTAACCCCATCAGCCATCAGTCCTGCAAGCAATTTGCCCCGCCCACTGCTACTTCAGCGATCTATATTCTGTAGAAAATGTGCCTTAATGTTAAAGATCAAGTCTGCTGTATATTTTTACACAGTGCCACCGTAGCCACCATTAGCTACGTGCTTCCCATACAAACTGCTATTCCATTTATTGCCACCAACCAGTACACCCCATGTCATTCAATCGCGAATAATGTGCTGGCAATTTCTCGCTAGCCCTTTAGCTTGTCTTTTTTCTTCTATTCTAGTTAGAAAGCGACACGTGCATCGACCGACAAAGTTGTCAAAAGCCTTTTGTAATAACCTTTCATGTCGATCTACTATAATGTATATCGATACTTTTTCTGGAGGTTGTTAGGCCAAATAGGTGCTGAAAAGGCTTAGGGTTGGGTGAAACAGTTATTGTAACTTTAAGGGGATTTTTGAAAGCCCCTTTCCAGTATAGAGCACTGATTTACCCAGATTATGGGAGTAAAGAACACGCAAGCATTTTTTGGTTTAAATATATCTCTATCATCTAATAAACCGTGGAATCATGTTTTTAATACTTTAAAAATATACGAATACATTTTTAGTAGTCAGTTAGACAGTAAGATCCGATTAACTTCATTTGCTGATGATTTTTACGCCGTTGTCTTATTCACCAGAATTGTGTCATGTTGAGGTGCGACTAAATCGCTACTTTAAAAACGGTAACGGCACGGAATCGCAGTGACGCACCGTATGCGCACAGTTTTTATCGCATGCTCTCCACACCGCTGCTTGTTGTTGTTTCTTTAAAAAAATATGGCTCTGTCCATTGGAGGACAATTTTGCCAGTGTCTAGTAATTTGCCGTTGTACGGTAAAAAAATTCTAGAAAACGAAATATGAGAGGTAATGGTGGATGAACGAAATGGCTTGTTCCACACCGCTGCTTAAAATACGGAATCGCAGTAACGTGCCCTAAACGTCAGGTCTTTACCGAACAAAAGCCGTGACGTTTACGGCACGTCACTGCGATTCCGTACCGTCACCGTTTTTTAGGCAGCGGTTTGGCCACACCTTTAAGTGATTTAAGGGAAAATTGGTAATATATTAATTATATAATTATTATTATATAAATAACCATAATGCTGGAGTCCGGGATTCCGGGGGTCCCACTAGATTCCTTAGTCGCCTTTTACGACACCCGCGGGAAGAAATAAACTATCATTTTCTAAAACTAGGCACGACACCATAATTATTTAGGTAACTCAAATAAAAAGGCTTCCAACTGACTTGCGTATTCAAATTCTCCGCACAGTACTCAACACAACTATTTTCTTCCAGGTCTTCGACTGGGATCGCAGCATCCAGGACACGATCCTCTCTCCTTCTTCTGGGGATACATCGTCCTGCAGATCCCAGCTGGTATGCTGGCGGGCAAGTTCGGTGGGAAGTCACTTATACTGTGTTCCATGCTGGCCAATGGAATCGTGAATATGTTCGTGCCTTTTGCTGCTTCTAAGGTAACTATTTAGTGATTCGTCATCATTTTCATCATTAACATCATCAACATTATTATCGGCCAGAAGACGCTCATTGTTGAACAAAAGTCTCCCTCATCAAACGTCATAATAAACGACAACTTTCCACCTATATATATCCCGCTTGCAACTTTTACGATGTCGTTGGTCCCCCTAGAAACCATCAATAGATTTAAATGTTCCATTTTCACCATCTCCAGTCTATATACGTCCCATCAAAAGCCACCTCTAAGGTTGCGAGGCCTTAGGCTGTAATAATAATAACCCCACGAGCTCTGGCCTGATTATAACTTCACAGAAACTATTGAGCATTTTAGAAGTTCACTTGCCTCATGATTTTTTCCTTAACCCAAATGCTCATGGTCAAATTTAGAATGTAATTTTATACATACATTCTGAGACGACAAAGGTGCTAACTCGACCTTAAACCAACGAATCTCTCCTTAATCGAGTAAACCACTACACACTACATCGTTATCATCATCATCATCATCATCATATCGGTCATAGGACGTTCCACTGTTAGACATAAGCCTCCCCCATAGACCTCCAATTGCTTCAGTTGGAAGCGATCTGCATCCACCGTGAATCCCTGGCTTAGCCAGGTCACTAACAATACAATAGGGTTAAAACGATATCATCCACATACGCAACTGATTTTGCACCCCACAAATCAAAGCTGTGAGTGACGAAGACAGCCGGCAAAAACAATAAGCTATTATCGATATCCATTGCCTTAATCCAATAACTGGGCAGATTGATGTCCCCTGTGCCGGGTAAAGGATAACCGGGAATTATACGTATTAGAGGGTATATATTACCCGTATATTACTAGGGTGCCGCAGTGGGTAAGTTAAAGACAGTAAGGTAAGACTATAAAATTGCCTGGCCATGCCACATGCCACACATGTATATCAGGAGCAAACTTATTTGAGACATATTGAAAAAAAAACGTACAAACAACCCCTAATTAAGGTGTTATTGGCACGCAACAAATAATTACTTCGAAAATACAAACTGAGACATGAATGCACAGAAAAACCAGAAAAAAGAGACCAGAACTGGGAATCGAACCCAGGTCCTCAGCATTCCGTGCTGCGTGCTATAACCCCTACAGCACTGCTGGACAGGAATCTAGACACGATTTTTTCCTATGCATACATATCTCAGGTTGCTTATTTCTACTTTGCTACTTAAGCAGCAGCACTAGCGACATCTATGTGGCGTCGACAGACGTCACACTCTTTCGGAACCAACCGCTCACCCAGACAAGAGATCTGCTGCTGGTCTCTTTTACGGGATACCCGTAAAAGTAACAAATTTGGAGTTGAAATAAAAAATACAAAAAGACTCCAAAAAACCAAATAATTACTTTTATAAAAGCGTGAACTAACTTATTTTTATTCAGGAAAGGTAATAACAGGTTTTATTATTATTACTTACTACGGCCCGCGACTCCGTCGGCTAACAATTCATTTATCGCTTTGCAATTTTCCAGGATAAAAACTATTCTTGTGCTAAGGTTTGAAAATATCTCCATACCAAATTTCATCTACATGGTTTTAGCGGCTAAAACGTGAAGAGGTAACAGCTGCCAGACAGGCAAAAATTCTGACAGATAGAGTAAGGGCTAGGGCATACAATGCCATACAACTTTTGCAGCATCGACTAAACAGTTTAATCGATGCAAAAGCTTTATGAAAACGCTTGCCCTAACTTCCGTATTAAAATACCTTATAAGGGTCGCGGGTGAGCAAAATAATTATTTCAGTTCATTGATATGGACCTCCGCAAAGTAACGCCCGATTCAATAAATTATTCAAAGTATAACTAAGGATACTAACTGTTGCTAAACTATCTACTGTGGTACCCAATCCGTCATCCGGCTTATGTGTTATACTTCCGCACGTATATAGCTTCATCCGATTCCGGCACATTTTTTTTATTTATACGTTTATTTTTGTTATTATATTTGCTCAAACACCTTTCTTGGTGGCTATCTCTATTCGCGAGTAAGCGGAAATGATCTGTGAAAGCGGACCTTTTATTGAAAATACAAACTGAAATATAGATGCACAGAAAAACCAGAAAAATAAGACCAGCACTGGGAATCGAACCCAGGTCCTCGGTATTCCGTACCGCGTGCTATACCGCTACACCACTGCTGGTCAACGGTACAGACACGAATTTCCCCTATGCACCTCATATCTCAGCTTGTTTGTTTCTTATTTAGCCACTTAAGCAGTGGCGCTAGCGACATCTATACCGTAGCCCTCATCGAGAAACTTTCGGCAATCCATTGGAACCAACCGCTCACCCGGACAAGAGATGTCGTTACCAAGCAATCAAATTAAGATTGTTTTTGGAATCTTTTTGTATTTTTTATTTCAATTCCAAATTTTTACTTTTACGGACCTTTTATATCACAATTTTTTTACATTACTCCTTGAATTTTCTTTGAACTGTGTTTAAATCATAAAAATCCGTCTCATTTATAAAGTACATTTTGTAAAGTTCATAAATGGAATTTGGGAAAATCGTAAATAATACTTTTTATTGCAATATTCCCACGGGACCAGAATTAACGCATATTATACATGAAACTCCGAAACATTAACCGCTGCCTTTAGACACATTAATTTTTACAATGACGTGCTTTTTGCGTGGATGACACGACGTAAGTGTTGGAAATAACAATTTAACCGCCAGATAGATAATGGCTTATGCAAGAAACGCTGCGGGTGAAGGCTAGTTAACGACTGTAATTAATCCAGAGCAAGTAAACATCCCATTAATTGTGCAGAATAACAAACATTGGATACGGAGTAATCACAAGTATCCATCTCGACGAAACTTGTGGCCGCGAAACAAATTGTCGCAATTTGTTAAAAGAAGCCCTCTGAAAGAAATGTACCAAATTCTATTTAGCACTGTGAAAATTTTGGAGGAGTCAAAACTGAACGAATTGAGACCTTATGTCTTAGTGCGAGCTTTCAATTAGATGGTACTGTTGAGTTCTCGAGGTGCACTGAATGTGGTTTCTTTGAACGTTTCTGAGATGAATTGGGTATGGTCTATCAGGGTTTGTAAAGACAGGACATTTCTAGAAGATTAGGGTTGTTGAACTTAATGAAAATCATAATTGTTTCAATTGAGCTTTCTGCAACTGGTCGCGCGGGAGAAAGTATTTTGTATTTAACCTGACTAAGAACATCCTCGATGTAATAAAGCGAAATTATTATTGAAAACATAGCGTTAGCTAAGCGATTTTTTTTAGATATTGTTTTTTTTCGTTGGTTAAAAAAATGCATGAAAAGCCACTAATGCCCACTACATTTACATACAAATATACTTTCATAAATCTTCGTGCGTCATGTCAAAAAAAAACACAATTCTCGAACAAGTACATAGCATTATAAATAAAGTACCAGCGCAGTATATAGATAAGTTAGTGTGTAGGTATACAATCTCTTCTAATGAACCTATTTAGAATACATCGACGATGACATGTAGACATTGGGCCGATCGATTGCATATAAATTTGTTATTAATCATTTAAATCGAACTTTTATGAGTGTTCATAGGGCCACTCTAATCTTGTTCACTTAGCCTGCTAGACCCTTCCAACCGTCGATAGGATAGTGGAACTGGATTTTTAAGCCTTACTACCACTAATAGTGCATTATTTTGAGAACAAAAAATCATGTCATTTTAATTTTTAAAGTAATTAGAAGCGTTTTTTCTTGCAATGTTTGGATCCTCCACGTCGAATGACCAAATTCAAAAGCTAAATTGAAACTGGAAACTACGATAAAATGTGGACTTAAGGCATTGCAATTATTTGATTGACTTTGTCCACAAAAATTATAGTCAGCATTTCAGCAAGCACTTATATTATAACTTATGTTATTAACAGTTATAAAATTTTTTTTGGATAAACTTATTTCAACAGTTATATATTTATATATTTTTTAATTTGTTTTCGTCCGTATCGTTTCGTAAAGTTTAATAGATTTTTTTTTAATCTCTTTACCATTTGCAATACCTACTTTAATTGACCTTAAAACCAAAAAATCTTAGAATCGGTAAAACTGTGGCCGGTTCAATAGTCATAAGAAAAAACCTGAAAAACCCAAACACCCAGTGGCTGTGAGACGGCTTCCCAGAGCATATGTTCGCATTTGATGAGGACATCAAATGCAGGGGCAGGAGCCCAGCATGCCCGTCCACCTGTACTGAGCGAGACCTCCGAGATGCAACGGACAGGGCTATAAACACCGCTACTTTCTGGTCGCGGATACTTTGAACGAGTGAAGCCATCGACACGAAAAGAAGAAGAATAGTTATATTGTATCCATATATTTTTCATTACCTATTTCAGGGCGACTGGGTAGCGGTGTGCATCTGCCGTATTCTTATGGGTCTGACCCAGGGGTTCTTGTACCCCAGTTTGCATGGCCTTCTGGGTCAGTGGTCCCCGGTAGCAGAGAGGAGTCGGATGGGAACCATCGTCTATGCAGGTAAAATAACTAGCTTTTTGGATCATTTGACTGTTTAAAGACCATAAGGGGTGCGATTGTACGATAGCGACCATCCCCAGCGAGCTGTTTTTGAAAAGACCTATATGTAAATCTAATAATTCTTTGTTTCTCTTATTTAATGTGGCAGAAAACTGTGATGCCATCCGTCTCTATTTAATTAATCAATACAAAAAAATACGGCATCCTAAATAAGATAATGAAATTAAACAGAGGATAGTGAAACGGAGGAGCTAGTAATTTAAAAAAATAATAGTACTAATAGGTAAATTCCAATTATAGGAGCACAACTTGGCACGATCATTGAAATGATGACAGCTGGTGTCCTCTCCGCTAGCAAATGGGGATGGCCTTCCGTCTATTACGTCACTGGCATCACCTGCCTGGCGTGGTCTATTTTATGGATTATTTTCGGAGCTTCAACGCCTGGCACAAGTCGATGGATCTCAAAGGAAGAACGGAAGTACATCGAGACCAATGCGGGATCTGCTGCTATAAGTGAAGCTAAGGTAAAAAAAAACAGCATCGCAAGGTTCTGGAGTAGCAATTTTTACCTTACGGTCCTTAGAATGTATCATTTATTAATCTTTAATATCCATAACAAATTTCTGCTTGAGCTTGTTTTCTATTTGTTTCTATACCTACATACTAGCTCTACATACATAGTTACCTGCAAGACCTGCAAGTCTTCAATAATACGTTATCTGTATAACATTATACGTAAAAATGTTTTAGAAAATGAAAACACCCTGGAGAAGCATCTGGACCTCTCTTCCCTTCTGGGCCATCCTGCTGGCCCACAGTGGCCAGAGTCTTGGCTTCTGGACCCTCCTCACGGAAATGCCTTCCTATATGGACAAAGTCCTTGGCGTCGACATTAAGAATGTAAGCTTCCTTATGGTTTTCTTTAATTGCAATAACAATTTTTATTTTTATTGCATCAGCAGGTGTTTTAACAAAACCATTAAGAGTAAAATTAAGTTTAAAATTACTTACCTAAGCTTTGAAAAGTTCTCTTCGAGTTTTGTAAACTTAGATTTAACATTAAACTAACAATCGTAAGTTTCAATTAATAATTAATTTACTCGATCGTCTTAACATTACCTGGTATCGCAATGTTTTTTTTTTAATATATTTATCTTTCAAATTCAAAGATAAATAAAACGGGTAAATTAGCCGAGATTTTTTTTAATTAAAAACAAAGACGTCGTTAAAGTCCAATAAATTCGTCTTTTAAAACATTATAAGCTTCTTCTGAATAGCACAGTAAATGACGTAAAAAAAAAAGAAAAAAAAGAAAGAAAATACGTTAATTTGGAACAGTGTCTTGAAATTATTACATAAAAGACAGACAAGGAAAACATTGTATAAGTTACTGTTCACGAAACGGACCCACCTTATCATAATGGCGGCTCAAAAACTACCGCTGCAGGGCTACTATGAAATTCGAAACTCGAAGTTCGTGTCGTGCGGTCCCTCTGACACTTATACTATTTAATACGAGAGCGAGAGGAACGGCACGATACGAACTTCGGGTTTCGAGTTTCGTAGTAGCCCTGCTGGTTTTCCGGTGGGACCGTGAAGCCGTCATTGCACGCAGTACGTGCGACCAGGCCGTGTCTAATTGTGAACGCGACCATTTATGGCCAGCGCTACCAATACGAGCATGACTCGGTCAACCACACGTGCAGCAAGCAAGACAAAAAACAATAGTACATAGATAACTATTTTCTTTTTCAGAATGGTCTGCTATCGGCACTTCCATACGTGGCCATGTATATACTCAGTTTTATCTTCAGCTGGTCTGCAGATTTTCTCATCAACAGGAACATTACTTCCATTAGTACCACTCGCAAGATTTTCAACAGTATTGGTATGTTCTTTATTTTACAGGAATTTTACTGCTATTTCTTTTAAACTCTTTTAAACGTAAAAAACTAAGACTAAGTAGGCTACTTCAGCGAGAAACACATCTTTACTATTTTATGATTATCATAACTGAATTTTAAGCAGTCGACCAAAGTGGTGACCAAAAAGTGGTAAAATTTACACCATAACTCAGCGAAGGACCGCTGACTGCCCTTTGGATACCATGTTACCACAAGATTGTTTTCAATTAGTTGGTTATTGGTTTAGATTGGCTTATCTAGTCTAATTTTCTGTTCTCTCTTTCCAGCATTCTGGGGTCCAGCCTTGGCTTTATTGATTCTCTCGTACCTTCCGCCCGGCCACTTGACACTGGCTGTGGTGATACTGACATTTACAGTCGGCCTTAACGGAGCACATTATGTCGGCTTCCTCGTAAGTATACTTTTAAACCTTTTTTAAATAATTAAGTACTTATTGATTATTATTGTTTTCATTGTGAATTTTAGCATAGAAAAAGTAAGCGAAGTATTACGTGCTTTACTAATCAATTAACATGAATGCTCATAGTCGTTGATGAATGAAATAAGAGGTACAACTCCCGTCATTTCACTGATAATTTTATAAAAAAATACACGGCAATAATAACGTTGCAAGAAAGTCTATATATTGCACGGATTTTTAAGATGACTCCTTAGTATAACAATGTATTTCTTCCTTTTTCAACTTCCTTTCTTGCATTTTATTAATTTATCTCACACAATTTCGTTCACATGGAGTGTGGCAACATTTAAAGACTCGCCCTATTTTAGTATTTGTCGACTTAATTTAGTTTTAGTTATTTACCCGTGTAGTGTCGGGTTAGAATTACACCTCTCCATTTCTTCCGTGGATGTCGTAAGAGGCGACAAAGGATATAGGTTAAGGTACACCGTAGGCAACAGGCTAGCAACCTGTCACTATTGTACCGGTTTTGTCAAACTTTAAACCTAAAATTGCTAAAAGTGGTAACGTTTTGTATGCCCTGCCTACCGCATTTGGGAAAACAGGCGTGATGTTTGTGTGGTGTGTGTGTGTGTGTGTGTGTGTGTGTGTGTGTGTGTGTGTGTGTGTGTGTGTGTGTGTGTGTATGTGTGTAGTTAACTGCAGTCAATATTAATTCTTTTCTCAAAAAGATATCACCGTAAAGCCTTAAATGTACTTCTTTAACTTAGCGTTATTATCTTTTTACAGATCACCCACATCGACATATCCCCCAACTTCGCGAGTACCCTGATGGGTATCACCAATGGCTTCGGGAACATCTTCTCCATCATGGCACCGCTTAGTGTCTCTCTTGTGGTCAAAGACGAGGTAATTTATTTGACATCATCTAAAGCTAAGTGTTTAACTGATAATCAGCGCAAACTGTACGCCATTTTTCTTTCTATTACATGGTGTGGCACGATGGTAGAAAAATATGGTGAATTCATGTGATTGCAAGTGCCAAGGCGTTATACAATAAGATAAAATAATAATTTATTTTTAAATAAAATCATTAATGGTACGTTGTGATCATGCATTTAGTATTTTGCAAGCGTTTTAGCTTGAGATAAGTTCAGCGGCTATATTAGGTAAAAAAAATAATGCTTTTGCTGCTTTATACATAGAAGGCCTTTATATAAGTTTCCATCAAAGAATTCGCCGTGTTTTCGTGAAACGTTAACCTTTTTGTTTTTTACCGAAATTTACTAGAGTTAAATACTAATCCAAGTATAAAAAGAAAAAAATGCTAAAACAACACTAATCACTGCTGCAAAAAGCAAGCCAGGAATCACGTGTCTACTCGTCATCAGTATCAAAATTTTGACAGTCTAAATTACAAAAACTAAAACGAAAGAGCCCATAATATACGTATTTCGCCAACATTAAAACCCTGGCGGATTCGAAAGCATTCCCTGCTACACAAATTCATAATCTTTTCATAAACTTCCGCATCAAACCGAACGCTTTTACCAACAAAAGGCACCCTACCAACCTAATTATTAATTAAGTTGCTTAATTATCTTTCAGACGAGTGCCTCGGAGTGGAGGAAGGTGTTCTTCATCTCTATTGCCTTCTACTTCCTTAGCAACTTGTTCTATGTCTTGTTTATGTCGGGCAACATCCAAGACTGGAACGAGCCGCAGATGATAAAGACTTTGGGTAAGTTTATTAATTATTGGGTACTTGTAGTTAGTATAAATAGTTATTCATGCTTTCCTCATGCTTCAGGTATAAAAGGTTTTACCATGTTTTATATCTGAAATGTTCTTAATATGCATTTCATTAAAGGAATGAGTGCAGTTTCATATTTCACCAAAAGTTCTGAAGTTCTATCGTGATATAGCGACAAACAAACAGACACACTCCACTTACAAATTTTTGCGTTTATTATAATATATCAGTGGGATAAATATAGTAACTACTAAGAATCCTTTTTTTGCAGAAGATGGCGAAGAAAACAAAGATGTCAAGAAAGAAAATAAAACTAGTAAAAATTATGGAGAAGAGAAGTTCTAAAACTGTAAAATGTGATTTGAAACTAGTCAAGTTTTTTTTACTAAACAAGGTTTTTATGTATTTCAAAACAGAAACCAACATTTACCGATTTCAAATGTGTATAAAATTAAAGTGCCAAGGCAGATTTTGTTGTAACACTTTAATCAAAACAATAGGTGCAGACTAAAATGAAACATTCTCCTAATTCGAAATTGGTTGGATTTTAAGATGTAAGCTATGGTCTGTATCATAAAAAGGATTCAACCATGTATCCATTAATACGTACGAAGCACAGACTAGGAAAGTGTCGTGATTTAAAAGCGCGAATCGCTTACTTAGTTAGAGAGTCATGCATTCGTTTTCTATGATAAAAATGTAACGAATCGCTGCAAAAGATCCGTATTATTGACAAGATCACTACGATGATTGGACTGATGACCTGGTTAAAGCTGCGGGTTTACGGTGGATGCAGGCCGCTTCCAGCCGAAGCAACTGGAGGTCTATGGGGAGGCCTATGTACAACAGTAGACGTCGTAGACCTGATATGATTATTATTGCTACAGGTTACTGTTTTTCCCTTCAAAGTACAAAGTTCCCAAGAAGCGTAAATGCAGCAGGTGGGTTTTGCAGGTGGTAGGACCTTGTGCAAGGTCCGCCCGGATTGCTACCACAAACTTGCTCGCTAACTCTGCCGTGAAGCAGCAGTGCTTGCACTGTTGCGTTTCGGCGTGGAGAGTAAGACAGCCGGTGAAATTACTGGCACTTGAGGTATCCATCTTAGGCCTCTAGGTTGGCAACGCATCTGTAATACCCCTGGTTTTGCGGGTGCCTATGGGTGGTGGTGATCTCTTACCATCAGGAGACCCACTTGCCATCCAGTCGAATAAAAAAAAAAAAAAAAACATAGTTGCGGACAAAACATATCTTAATGCGTAACAACAAGTTTAGTATGGTCTGCTTCAGCTTATTATCCAGGGGAGGCCGCAGACCACCTGGCCATAGACGTAGCTCCTGGTTAAGAAACCTTAGAGACTGGTTCGGAATGAGTACCAGATCCCTCTTTCAAGCGGCAGTCTCTAAGGGTAAGGATAGCCCTAATGATCGCCGACCTCAAATAGGAGAGGGCACCGGAAGAAGAAGAAGAAATCATATTTTGTTATATACACAATTTATTTCGAGCACATGAGTTAATTGTACATCAGCCAAATAAGTCGTTTATCAATTTTTAAACAAGCTCCTATCAAATGAATGTCGCTAAAGTCGAACTTTCAAGTTGACAGACACGTCTATTGGCATTATAATTTTATGACATGCAAACGATTATCAACTTTAGAGTGGTAGACCACATATTTTGCTGATGGTACTAACGATTGCGTTCACAAATAAAAAGATAAGTACGTATTAATATAATTTATTTTTTATAATATAAAACGAAAAAAATGTTCAAAAATAATTATGGGAATTTATAGTTACCTAAAATAATCATAGAATTGTGATGGTGATATTTTATATGTTAAGTGCCATGCATAAATACCTCAATCTGTATTAATTATGTCAATATAGAATCATATTTCTATTTTGAATAATAACACTTTGATTCATATCATAACAATTTCATCTTCTATTTCCCCATTCTCTGTTAGGTTTCTGATTGATAATCTTTTGTGACGGTTATTTCTGGCCTCGTCTCTGTTTCTCTTATAATTATTCAACAGAGACAGCATCACACATTAACTAATGGGAACTCTTTTTAGGTACTTATTATAGTAGTGAAACAGGTCCTCAGTTTGTTTTATCACAGTATAAAACATTTCAAAAATGTAGAATGTTAACACGGAAGTTTTAAATTATTACACAGGTATTTTCTAAACGAGCTCACTTTGCTTAATATTTTAAAAATCAAGGTTACTATTAAAATGTCACCCTGCATATTTCCAGGACTGGCCTCAGAGATTCGAAACGTGTGGCCATCGTCAAACTAACCATAACCACACCAAAGACTGCTTTGATCAAATTCTTTGATAAAACATTCACTCGTTTTGAGTCTAAAGCTAAAGAGTGACGGTCAAAGTTTGATCACAACAGCGGTAAGGTCAGGCTAAATTATACGTAGTAAGTAAATGTAAATAAAATAGAAGTGTAAATATTTATTTGTGTATATAAGTGTAAGTAAATAAATGAGTGAAAAATATTTTGCTATTTTACTTGAAATAATGCTTTTCTAAAACAAAAAGCCTTGTGTCCACGAGAACTCACAAAACAGCAAAAGAAAAGGAATCGATCAAATCTTTCACAGGGGATTACCAACCCAACTGTTAAGAAAAATCTGCAAATAAAAAAAATAAGAAAAACCAGTAGTAGTTACCAAAGCGAAAGTCAAAGTGAAAATATCTTTATCCAATTTAGGCTATAGCAAGCAATTGTGTTATTCCAGATGTCTAGCTATCTACATAACAATGTCATTTAAATCCGTCAAACTCAAGCTGTTTTAACGTGAGAGCATTTTCACATTATCCGATCTGATATCGGTATCGAACGACGACACGATATCGGGGCAAGTAAAATGTATGAAATATGTACCTGTCTTTCATATTGTCCGGCCCGATATCGGATATCGGAGCCGACAGCGATATGTTGCGGGCACCATCGGACGCTCGTGGGCTGTCGGACGATAATTTTGTATGTGTGCTATGCGTGTATCCAAATTGTGTCTGTGTGCGCAGAGCCCGATACGTTTCGGCCATTTTGAGCCGGCCGTATCGGAATGATTTTGTTGGAAATATGTGATAACAGTACATGGTGTCGGCTATCGGGTGTCGTCCATCGTCGTCC